>NW_027640603.1:0-266176 GCF_949752795.1 Hyperoodon ampullatus | reverse complement strand
GGTAAGAAAGGTGGAAAATAGTTTTGCTATTCTTGTTCTTTGTTCTCTCTTCTAGTTGGTGTGCCTGAGTCAAAATTTTAGAATATTGAAAATTTAATATTTCAAACCCAAACCACATTTAAAGATAATAATAACAACCAGCCAAAACAATATCGGTCCAGAGGTTTGCATGGTCCGGGGATCAGTTCTCCGAGGGGGCCATTTGGAGTGGGATTTGCCCACCCCCCTCCACTCCTTCTGCCTCATATACTGAAGATAGAGACAAAGAAACCAACTCAAATCTTTCCAAAGTGTATTTATAAATAGAGAATTTGTAATCAGAAAAACAACAACAATATATAATAGAAGTAACATGATTTTTCAGAACCAGTATCTTGTTCTAAAGCAATATTTAAAAAAGAAGGTAAGAAGGTTAGCTATAAACCCTGGACCTCTTTTTCATTGATCTCCTATTTTAATTTGTTAAAATAAAATCCATGGCCTTTTGAGTCAAACTGTCTCTTTAATTTCAGATTTAAAGATAACAAATCTCTTTTTAAATGGAATATTGGCACACAGACACCACACAGTCTGGCTTATTGCAACTGTTCTCTGTTGGTGAAGTGGCACGTTTGTAATCCCCACCATAGCAATCTTCACCATTTCACAGAATATCATTCAATTGTACATCCCTAGGTGGGCAACAAGAATGGGCACTTGAGCTCAGCAGCAAAGCGTTTGTGGGGAAATCCTAGGTCAGAACCCCTAAAAGGGGAGACTAACTTGAGGATGCCCAAATAACCTGAGGTTTACCTTGGCCACCTCCCCTGGCTTTCTGACTGCCTGTGGGAAAAGCCTCTCTGGAAACTCTTTTGAGGTTACTGGGGGAATCCTAGGACAAACACACTGCTTGCTTTTGCAGGAGGACTTGCCCCATACCCTACCCAGCTAGGTGTCTCACAACCTAGCTGGACTAAAAAAGCTTCAAGAAAAACGGGACAGACTGACATTTGCATTTCTACTTCCACCTATTCTTATGCATGTGGAGCAAAATATGTAGGTATAGCCCTCTTTCTCACACCCCAACAGATTCTGCTGTCCTCGAAACCCATCTGGTAGCTGCAGTGACTACAATGAAGGGAGTTATCTGAAACCATGTTGGTACTGGGTGTAAAGGATTTTTCATGCCATGCATTTTGGGGAAGGACACAGATAACAGTCCAAACATGGTATAAGGCAATGCCCTTTCTGGGTCCTTGAAAAATCAGTCACGGAACAGAGGTGGTGGACAGGAGCTGACAAGAGCTGGCTTGTTAATGAGCACAGCATCCCCGGGGTGGGGGGTGGGGGAATCAATGCAATGATTGACAAGAGAAGATGGTAAATGAAGGGAGAAGTGGGGACAAGTGCTGCTCAACCCAAGCTGAACTCCAGGAGGTAAATTTCTCCTCTAATTTGAGATTCTTTCTAAAGGTTCAGTATTGAAGTGGGTGTTTGACGTTGAAATGTGCAGACCCATTCTAATAACTGGAAAGGGAGAAGACTGAGGAAGGCAAAAGGAGAGGGAAGATTTCCGATTACTTCTCCAGGCTGCTGACAAGAACCTGCTGCTCGCAAACCAAAAATTAACCAAGCGAAGGTTGAAGGTAGCAACGTAAAAGTGCAACTCAAATTATTTTACATTCTGAATCCTCTTCAATATCGAAGCGAGTGTGGCACAGCAATAGTTGATTATCTTAAGATTACAGAGGCTGACCGCCTTCTTTGTTTGCCCAGTAACACCGCTCCTCCAATAATCTCAAGCACTTGGCTGATTAATATTTCAATTCCAGTTGCTGCTCCTTTTCCCATTGCAGAAGGCGGCAGGGATATTCCCCTTCTTCCCTCTGTATTACAAACCCCATTACTAACCAAGCAGAAAGCACCGCGCAGTGTGGCCGAGGCTAATAATAGCCGGGCTGCTTACCTTCTCCGGAGGGATCGAATCAGCGCATGTCCCCGCGCCGGCTGCCCCGGGGCCGCAGTGCCGCCGCGCCGGCTCTGTGCTTGGTCAGTTCGGCCGGCCCCCCACCCCACCTGCCAGCTGCAGCAGCTGCTCCCGCCGCTCCCGCCGCTCCCGCCGCCGAGCTCCGGCCGCAGGAAGTCATCCCCCGCGCCGGGCCGGATCGCCACATTCCGCGCCAGCCGCGGGGGGAGAGGGGCCTCTCCCTGCTGCGGGGACCGGCTCCTGGAAACTGCGCTCAAAGATCGCTACCCTTCCCGGTTGTAGGGTTATTTTCTAGGAATGCTTTTACAGAAGAAGCGTCGCCGGCTGGTGGACCGAGAGAGAAGAGCCAGAGTGACTTTCTCTGCAGAGCGCCTTACCTCTGAGCGCTCCCCTGTCACTCCCGCGGCATGGACAGCTCCATTCCGCTGTGTGGGTTTTCCACCCTCTTCATCTTCCTTATCTGTATTGTTCATTTCGCTGAATTTGAGAGTGGGATTAGCTTTGAAGCTATCATTCAAACACTCCGAAAATATTTTAAATTGGCGACTAGTTTTTCTAAGCCCCTGTAGCAAGCTCCACTTTCCCTCAACACACACACACACACATACACACACACACACAGTTACTCGCACGTACACACCCAGCCAAACCACTCACAATTAGGAAAGCTGGGACCTCTCGCCCTCTTGCCTACGTAATGGAACAGGAAACTCCCAAAGGAGTGGGGAAGTAGGACCGGCTAGCGAAAGCACTCGAGGAAAGAGAGAGGGGTCGCCCCAAGATTTTGTTGCTGTTTAGTAGTGTCCTTAGTGGACAGATGTTCCCCCTCTAACCCCCTGGCCCCGCCCCAAGTGGAATGGCTGGTCTGGTGACCGCTGTAACATTTGGAAACAAAGAAGCTGAAGCCACATTAACAGGTGGCTGCATCTCTTTCTTTCCCGAAGGATTTATCAGAATTGGCTTTAGGAATAATATTAGCATATACGTATATAATAAACCCTTTCCTTCTCTCTTTAAATTGGCACCAGCTATTAACAGGTTTCTCTCTCTCTCTCATTTTCCTCCCTCCCTCCTTCCCTCCCTCCCTCTCCTAAGCTGACCAGATCATCAGTTTCCGGACTTAAGGGGGAAAAAAGGCCAAGGATGTGCTCTCTTTACAGCTGAACCAGGGCTTATTTTCCCGGTGTTGAGCCATTCCCAAGTAGAGAGGCTCTTTGACACTAGGGTTCTCTGTGAGTGAACTTCTCACATTCAGCTTGCTTTTGGAATTGCCCATCACTAGGTCCAGGCCAGTTTTATCCTTGGATTTGTCCAGCAACCTAAACAGTATAATTGCACAAGGCCAAGGCAGTACTTTTAATCTAGGAAGAGTTCCCAACTCTCTGTTTAGCAGTTCCAAAATTAGGAGGTAGTGTAGCAAACAGTTTCAACAAGGCTCAGTAAGAATTCTTGACCCTAGAAAGTGGGCTTTTTAAAAGCTGGAACAACCTAATTCATCTCTCTGAGTTTCACTTTCATAAAATTAGACCTCACCAAAGAGCAGGGGATTCTTAATATGTATCAAAGTGTATGTGGAATCTGGATGGGAATATTACATCTTTAATTTCACTAACCTCTAGCTGCAATTTAGTATTTAGCATGTCCTTTAAATCTAAATGCAGACAACAAACCACAATACTATTAGGAGTACCTGTGACTATATCCCCAGCAGATACCACAGACAATTTCCTAAGGCAGTTTTTATAGATATCTCAAAGTATCACTAGTCTGATGTTACAATCAAATCATCACTACCTTTTTTGTTTTATCTAATAGACTATATCTATTTTAGGATGGTTTTAGATATACAGAAAAAATTAAGGGGATAATACAGAGTTCTTATATATCTCATTCCCAATTTCCTCGATTATTGACACCGTACACTAGTGTGGTACCTTTTTTACAATTAATGAGCCAATATTAATACAATAATATTAACCAGAGTCTGTACTTTATTCAGATTTCCTTGGCTTTTGCCTAGTGTCCTTACTTCCATTTCAGGCTTCCATCCAGGACACCACATTACATTTAGTTATCAAGCCCCCTTAGGCTCCTCTGGGCTGTGGTAGTTTCTCAGGCTTTTCTTGTTTTTGATAACCTTGACAGTTTCTTTTTTTAAATTTATTTATTTAATTTATTTATTTTTGGCTGTGTTGGGTGTTCGTTGCTACGCGCGGGCTTTCTCTAGTTGCGGAGAGCGGGGGTTACTCTTCGTTGCAGTGCGCCAGCCTCTCATTGCAGTGGCCTCTCTCGTTGTGGAGAGCAGGCTGTAGGCGCGTGGGCCTCCGTAGTTGCAGCATATGGACTCAGTATTTGTGGCTCACGGGCTTAGTTGCTCCCTGGCATGTGGGATCTTCCCAGGCCAGGGCTCGAACCCGTGTCCCCTGCATTGGCAGGCGGACTCTCAACCACTGCGCCACCAGGGAAGCCCCAACCTTGACAGTTTTGAGGAGCAGTGATCAATTGTTTTGTAGCATACCTCACTAATGTAAACTGTCCAATGCTTTTCTCATGGTAAGACTGGGATTATGGTTTATTGGGAGGACAACCAGAAAAAGTGCCTTTTTTATAACATCTTATCAAGGGTACATGCTATCAACGTGATTTGCCTGTTGATGTTGAACTTGATAACCTGGCTGAGGTAGTGTCTCAGATTTCTCCACTGTAAAGTTACTCCTCCACCCCTTCCACACTACACTTGTTGGAAGGAAGTCACTATGTGAAGCACAAACCCAAAGAGTGGAGAGTTATGATCCACCTCCTTGAGGACAGAGTATGTACATAAAGTATTTGGAATTCTTCCACACAGATTTGTCTATTTTCCCCTAAACATTAATTTATTCAATTATTGATATTTATTTATATCAGTATAGACTCATGGATATCTATTTTATCCTTTGGGTTATAATCCAATACTACTTTATTTTGTTGTTTGAATTGTTCCAGCTTTGGCCATTGGGAGCTTTTGCTTTTGGTGCCTGTGCTCCTTTGACATACTCCCTTTGGGGTGTGTGAGTTTGTGTGTGTGTGTGTATCTGTGTTTAGCATGCATGTTTGTGTGTGTGTTTAACACTTCCTGACTTTCTGGTACCACAAGATGCTCCAGGCTCATTTTGTGTATTTCCTGCCCCAGTCCTAGAATCAGTCATTTCTCTGAGGAGCCCTGATTCCTTTTTTTTTTTTTTTTATTGCACTATGTGGGCCTCTCACTGTTGTGGCCTCTCCCGTTGCGGAGCACAGGCTCCGGACGCGCAGGCTCAACGGCCATGGCTCACGGGCCCAGCTGCTCCACAGCATGTGGGATCTTCCCGGACTGGGGCACGAACCCGTGTCCCCTGCATTGGCAGGCGGACACTCAACCACTGCGCCACCAGGGAAGCCCCCTGATTCCTTTTATTGGAGAGTAGTAATAGAAACCAAGGTCTGGGCTCTAGATGTGCTGTTGCTAATGGGCTATTATTTGATTAGGCTCTCTTAACTGAGAGAACAAAGAAATATATATGTATACTAACCCATGTATATACACATATCAGTAAATATTTCTATATATAACTATCTATATCTATATTGAGCTGAGTGTATACTGATGTCTGCAACTATAATCCATTAACTCTGAGATTAGTTTAGCCTTCTCCTCTTGTTTATCTGTAAATTCATACTTCAATATTGAGAAATGTGGCTACCACCATCCACCATCTATTTATTTAATTGTTCAATTTCAGTACACATGTATCAGAGTTGTGAACCCATCTCCCCAACATCACTATTTTTAAGTATAGTAGTTAATAGAGTCTCTGTTATTTAATGAGTTTAAATACCCATTCGTTTCTATGTCACAAATTTGGTTTTTAAAATATTCTAATGACTGCATTTAAAACATAGTAACTAGTTTCTTTTGAGATTCTATGTATTATATTTTATGAATTTAAAAGTGTTATTTTAAGACTATTTAAATGGGCTACTCCATATTGTCAAAGGGATCCACAGTAAAAAGAAGGTTAGGACCCCAACCTCACAAAGATTATTGTCAGTTTATAATGAGATGATGTGAAATTGTCTGGTGCAAATGTTGGGAGCTCATGCTTGATAAGTGTTAGCTTTGTCCACTTGGGCAGGCTTCTTTCTCCTTTAAAGTTCTAAATACCTTGGAAGAGAGAACATGCTAAACCTTATGGTTAATAATTTATAATGTAGTGGAAGGATTTGCTAGGTATCAGTGTTGGAGGTAAAGGTCCATATAAGGTTGACAGAGGATGAGTGATTCCACTGCAGAAGTTTGTACTTGATATCAATTAATATAAGTGCAAGCAATGTATTTTAAGTTCATTCTAGAGGAGTAGTTCAGAATAGCTTCATAGAGGAGAAGACCTGAGCTATCTTGGGAGATGTTTAAACAGATGAGGAGTGGAGCCGGAGTTGGGAAGGCAAAGGCAGTGTAGCCTTAGAATGCAAATGTTCACAGACATGATCTTGTGGCTTATTCACCATCCTTACCAACCTAATAAGGACACCTGCTGGTAGCTTCATCATCATCATCATCACCATCAACATCATCACCATCATGTTAATAAAGAATGGATATATTTGCCAGGTAGTCAGACAAGCTCTTTGCATGTAGCACCTAGATGTTTTCTACGATCCACCTTATGAGTTCAATCATTGTAATTATTCTCATTTTTCACATACAAAAATGAAGACTTAGAGAGATTAAGTAATTTGTTCAAATCTTGGTGTGTGCCCTCTCAACTCCATGCTCTTTACCTCTGTGCTTAACAGGCTAGGATGATTTGCCCATATTAAGGGCTCAAATATTGGTTGATAAGTATAATAATCTCATAAAAGGAAAAGTGAAGTAATCTACTTTGATGTTTATGATGCAGTTTGGTGAATGCACTTAAGTGCCAATAGATGAATAATAAAAGTTAGAAACACACAAAAATAGAGAATAAAAATTCATATGTGTATGTCTGCTGGGAACAAAAAATCCTCCTGAATGTCTAACTTCTTAGTAAATATCAGGATATCACATACACATCATTAGGCAGCATCAATGGAGGATCCTCTGTACCCTGCAAGAGGGCACTGTTATAGATGCACAGAAAGAAAATTCATATTTCCTGTACATTATAAATAAGGACATACTATGATCACTCTTTAAGAATGAAGTAATTTGAGTTTTTAAATTTTCCTTATCAATTGGTGTATATGAATCATGTTAGGTGAAGAATTATTGGTTGATTGGACATTTTATGTTTTAATTCTTTACAGAAAACAGTAAACAAATCCTTTTAGGCTTAAAATATCACATTCAGCAAATGAGTTATTATACTGAAGAAAGTGATGAATTCAGTAAAGTGTCTGGAATCTAAAATAAGAAGTAATTGAAGGAACTGGGAATAGGTGACATGAAGCAAGACCAGGAGAGAAGTAGGTGGTCGCTCTAAACTATTTTAGGAGTTGTCCTATGAAAAAGGGTTTAGACTGTCCCACACTGAAGATTTTAGACCAAGTAGACAGGTTTAGGTTGATAAAAGGATGAATATTTTGACAAGTAGAACCTTTCAACTAGAAAATGGACCGACTGCATTTTAAACTCAAGAACTCCCTGTTACTGAAGTGCTTTAACAGAGGTTGAAGTTAAGCAGTTGGAAAAGTAAGAGCCTTTACAGTGAGAAAATTCTATGATTCTATGGTTTTCAACTCATAAATTTGTGTAGTTCATCCATTTTACTCCTTGTATACACTTAAGTATATTGTTCCTTGAAATGGACATTCAAAGTTGTTTCCTGTGCCACACACTATGACTGTTAGGGTTGGTCCTGTGTAAGTCTTACCCCCATTGAATTAGTATTAACCCTAAACAAGCAGCTTTCTTACATAAGGAAACAAAAAAAGAGGTTCAGAAATGTCCAAACTAAGTTTTTATAAAACTGTGTTATCAAATCTAATTTATCAAAAAACTTCAAACAGGGGCTTCCCTGGTGGCGCAGTGGTTGAGAGTCCACCTGCCGATGCAGGGGACACGGGTTCGTGCCCCAGTCCGGGAACATCCCACATGCCGTGGAGCGGCTGGGCCCGTGAGCCACGGCCGCTGAGCCTGCACCTCTGGAGCCTGTGCTCCACAACGGGAGAGGCCACAACGGTGAGAGGCCCACGTACCGCAAAAAAATAAAAATAAAAGGAAGATGCAGACCTGTATGTTTCCGGAGTTTCTCACCAAAGCCCCACACAATTTCTTTACTATTCCAGCCAAGTATGGCCTAGCCCTACCCTCATCCCTGTTTTTCTTGGTTTAGTAATAAAGAAAGAGATGGAAATAAAGAAGAGATATCAGGTAGAAAGATATAAAATAGTGGGGAAAATAATATAAGTGAAGTCAAGTACCATCATCATTTACTAGAAGTGAACTTTCAGCACCAGCATTAATATTTTTTCCTGTTATATCTGTAAATGATAATAACTAATATGTACATAACAATTTCCAATTTAAACAAATCTCATTTTTATAACTAACTACTTGGCAACAAGTAACATGCTAAGGCAACATCAATAGTTGAAAAACGGTAGTCCCTGGCCCCAAGGAACGTTGCCCAGGAGAACACAGATATATGTAAACAACACAATCACAATACAGTGTAGCGAGTGCAACAATCAGGCATGCAGAAGTGCAAGGGTAGCAAAAAGGAGCATGTGATCACAACACTAAAAAGAAGACTGCACAAAAGACATAACATGTAAACTGAGGTTTGAAAAGTGAAGTGGGTTTCCCAGGTGCCCCATAGGGACAAAGGAATTCTTGGAGGAGGGAAAAGCATAAATGAAGACAGTGAATTGTTCATATAATCCAGAAGTGAAGTAGGCAATGGCAGGAGAAATGATTGGACACAGGCGTCATGAATACTTGCATGTCTGCATTTTAGCAAGTCCATTCTAAAGGAAACTTTGAGGATCAACTCGGGGGTGGGGGGCCGTGGGGGGCACAGAACTAGTCATTGCTGCCAGAAACACGGGAACCACTTTCTACCAACCCACCAAAATAACGACTTCAAAGGCAACATGGTATGACAGAAAAGGTTTGTTTTTTTGTTTGTTTGTTTTTAGTTCATTAGGTCTCACTTAAAATTCTGATTCCACAATGCACTTGCTTTGGGATCTTGAACAACACTCATAACCTCTGCAAGTTTCAGTGTAGTAAGTTTATGTGATTACCTTCATCTGTAATATCCCTGCGTTGCAATCTTAATGGAAACTCAAGTTCAGGTCAAAGACAAGTTTCTCTGTGACTTCTCCTCTGAATTGATTCAAAAGCTGTCTCTCCCATCCTCATTTGGCTTCTCTTATGGAATCTCATAAAAACTTCTATGACCTCTTTCGGGTTTTTTTGCTGTTGTTGTTGTCTGTTTGTTTGTTTTTTAATTTAAATATAGTTGATTTACAGTGTTGTGTTACTTTCAGGTGTACAGCACAGTGATTCCTTTTTCACATTCTTTTCCCTTATAAGTTATTACAAAATATTGAGTAGAGTTCCCTGTGCCAATAAGGAGATCCTTGTTGCATCTATTCTATGCCTTATTTGAATGACCGTAGCACTCGTTGTCTGTATCATTTTTATGTCTCTGGTTGCTTTGTGACTGAAAATGAAAAATTTCTATTTGTTCATTTCCTGGCCCTTCCTTAAAAATGTGTTCATTTATGTATTTCATATTTATTGACTACATCTTAGACACCGTGTTAACTGCTGGTTCTAGATGTTAGTAAAATATAGACCTTCCTGCTCAAAAGGTCACAGTATTTGTGGGAAAACAAAAAAATGAACAACCTATATCTCAAAGACCTTTGTACTTCCCAAAGAGAACACACCTAGTAGGTACAATAAGTACATGTATCATACATAAATGTATAAATAGTTAATGGGATTAAAAACTAGAGATAACTGCTTTTCGATTCTGAGGAAATGATGATTATATTTCACCAGGAGCTCAATACCACTCTGAGAATGAGGGCTTAACCCCCGTCCTGACTCACTGCATTGCTTTTCTGTATAAAAATACACAAGTCCGTATATACGCTCTAGAAAAAGGCTTATCTGGCATGAATTTCAGAGAGCAAGAAGAAAACTTCAAGAAGTTCAGAGAAGCATCCAGAAGCTCAGATGATTGGCACTAATACAACTTGCTTGACAGGAAAATTGAGCTGTAAATCTCACAAAATTAGATGATCTTTGAAGAATTTCAAAACCTCCTGCTATTAATTGGAAATCCTAGAAGAACCGCTTCTTTTAAAGCATACTGATAGTATGCTTTACAGCTTAATATTCAGAAGCCTATGTTTTGGCTAAGTGAGCTTCAGGAAAGAAGGAAACTTGTGGTTCAGTTCCATCTACTCTGCAACCTCTGGTCAAGACATCTACTTCTGTGCTCAGCCATCTTATCATCTGTAAAATGGAGGCAACTCTAAGAAAACATAGTTACAGAGATGTTGCACAGTTTCATGTGTCATTGTCTTCATTTGTTTCAGAAAACCAATAACATCTAAGCTACTACTGCAAAGAGTGCAATGTTACTTGGGGTCATCTAGTGCAGCTCTGTCAAAGTAAAGAAAAGGAAAGGGGCCTAGAATAACTATAATTTTCCCAAGAGGACACTATTATTTTATGGTAAATCTGGGACAAGAACCCTGATCTCTTTGATGCCATTCCATTGTTCTTTCATTGGGTTCTGAACAACCCAGAGAAAGAAAGAGAAATGAAACTCCTATGTGCTGTGTCACTGGTACAGGACGTGGCAAGATTGGAATTGGAGCACTACATATTAACAGGTATTTGGGGAATTCTTCAAACTAATTAAGATATATACCAGGTCCATAAAAAACAGTATGTTTTCTGAAGATGATTCTGTGGCATGAACAGAACTGGTAACTGAAGGTGTCTGTGTGCTGCAGTTCCAAACAGGATGGATGAATGCTTGTTTTCTGGCACCTTGAAGACTCCATCCCAACACACACATTAAAATAAAATTAACATTTCAACTGGGTCATATTTAATTATGCATGCTCTTGTAAGTCAGCAAAATATTCCATATATCATTTAAGTTGTCACTCACTTTCTTTTTTTTTTTTTCTTTGTGGTACGCGGGCCTCTCACTGTTGTGACATCTCCCGTTGCGGAGCAGAGGCTCTGGACGCGCAGGCTCAGCGGCCATGGCTCACGGGCCCAGCCACTCCGCAGCATGTGGGATCTTCCCGGTCCGGGGCACGAACCCGTGTCCCCTGCATCGGCAGGCGGACTCTCAACCACTGCGCCACCAGGGAAGCCCCATATCTGATTTTCGTATTAGGACTCTTCTAATTTTTTATATACATTGGAAAATAACTGATGTCTTTCTAAGGTGTATATCTTTGATTATGTTTTCTATTTTCATAAAGCTTCTTGTATTCTCTACTCAAAACAGGAGTAAATAATGGCTGCATAAAACTAATCATAATCAGCCATTTTGTCCAGATTTTTAGATGTGTTGGTATAAAGCTACCATAGTATTCTTTTGTAATTAAAAAAAAAAATTCTCTCTGTTTTATAGCTAGTCCCATCGCTATCATATTTGCCAAATATTGCTTATTTTATTGGTGTTTGTAAAGAGCAAGCTTTTGGTTTTCTTTGTCACGTTTACTGCTTTTCTTCTCTATTTTTGACTTTTCTCTTGATTAATTTTGTCCTTCCACTCTTTGGCATTTACCTTGTTCTTTTTCTATGTCTACTGTCCATTTCCTGTAGCTTCAAGAGCCATTTTCCACAACTCAACGAGCTCTGCCGGCTGTGTCATGGCCACTTCATCATATGCCATTAAAACTTAATCTCATACACTGGGTGAAGACTCGGCAGTCTTATTTTGGTTTCAAAATTGTTCTATAAGGGCCTCCCTGGTGGCGCAGTGGTTGAGAGTCCACCTGCCGATGCAGGGGATACGGGTTCGTGCCCCGGTCCGGGAGGATCCCATATGCCACGGAGCGGCTGGGCCCGTGAGCCATGGCCGCTGAGCCTGCGCATCCGGAGCCTGTGCTCCGCAACGGGAGAGGCCACAACAGTGAGAAGCCCGCGTACCGCAAAAAAAAAAAAAAAAAAAAAAAAAATTGTTCTATAGCCTTGGATCCTTCTTCTTCTCCTAAATTAGCACTATCATCAGGGAAAATCCTAGTGGGCCTAGAATTCTAGGCTTGCCTTTCCTGCAGTTTCATAATCAAAGAAAAAAACATTTCCACCCTTTTTTTGACGTTGATCGAAAATTTAGCAACACTTCTTTGCACTGTATTCAAATCCCAAAATATAAGCAAGCCTTCATGCACACAGGCTCACTGAAATGTCATAACTTTAAACTATGTATGACCTTGAACAATGACCTTTCCAAATACTCCACACTCTTTCTAGGTGTTCAGACTTTTTCATTCCTACAACATCTTTTACATATGGTCGATTTGTGTCATAAGTTCTTCCTCACTCCCACTTCTGAGTATATATCCAAAGGAAATATCATCATAATTTGAAGAGATATCTGTACTCCCATGTTTATTGTAGCATTATGCACAAGAGCCAAGGTATGGAAACCACCTAAGTGTCCATAGTAGATTAATGGATAAAGGAAATATGGTATATATATAGAATAGAATATTATTCAACCTTAAAAAAGAAGAAAATCCTATCATTTAAGTCAACATGGATAAAACTGGAGGCCACTATGCTAAGTGAAATAAGACAAAGACAAATAGTGCATGATGTCACTTATATGTGGACTCTAAAAAAATAATGAATAAATCAACTCTTCCCTCCCTGGACATTTTCCTCAGCAGAATCTAGCAGCCTCTACTATGAGTCTTATCTTTTTTCTTTTTATTGTTTGTACCAGATCACAACCCCAGGGAACCTATGTATTTACCGATGTATATCTACATTATAGTTTACCATTGTTCTTTTCCTTTGTAATTCATTCCTTCCACTTCTGGCCTCAGAACCTCATTTTTACTTTGGAGAAGTCCTTGTGATTCAGGTAGGCTGTGTGTCTCCTTCCTAGGCTGTGTGACTTGGGGCTGGCTAGACACAGTGTTTTACATATACTCTATATGTCTTAAGTACTTATTTCTCTGTTTTCCATCATTTTCCCTCCAAATTTTTGTGTAGTTATTTTTTAATTGACATTTGTATTCCTTTCTTTTGTTTGACTAAGGTACTGTTCAACCAATCTTCTGAGTGCTTAATTTCAACTTTTTTAATTCTAGAAGTTTCTTTTGGTTGCATTTCACAGATAATTTTTGCTTAAATTGTACATGTTGCCCTTCTTTTAATACATTAATCATAATTTTAAATAATAGTTTCATTGAGATATAATTTACTTTCCATATTATTTAAAGTGTACAATTTAATGTGTTATGCATCTACCACCACAATCAATTTTAGAACTTTCATCCACCCCCCAAAAGAAAAAGAATCTATTATAGGTCACTCACTCCCCCATTTCTCCAAACCCTAGGCAGCCACTAATATACTTTGTCTCTACAGATTTGTCTAGACTGGACATTGCATACAAATGGAATCATACAATTACTTAGCATGTTTTCAAGGTTCATCCATGTTGTAGCGTGCATCAGTACTTGATGTCTTTTTATGGCTGAATAATATTCCATGGTGTGGATATTACTATGTTTCATTTATCCATTCACAGTAAATGGCCATTTGGTTATTTCCACTTTGGGGCTCTTATGAATAATGCTGCTGTGGTTGGATTTACGTGCAAGTTATGTATGCAGGTCTAGATTTGTTTTTTAAATTAACAGACTATTTCGGAGCAGTTTCTGGTTTACAGAAAAATTAAGCAGAAAGGACAGAGTTCTCATACCTCCTTAGCTCTCTACCCAGTTTCCCCTATTATTAACATCTTACATTAGCGTAAGATGTTTGTTATAGTTAATGAACCCATATTGATACATTATTACTAACTAATGTCCATGGTTTACATTAGACTTCACTCTTTGTTTTGTACATTATATGATTTTTGACAAATGTGCAATAACCTGTATCCACCATTACAGAACCATACACAGGAAGTCTCTTTGCCTTTAAAATTCCGCGCTTCACCCATCCTTTTCTCCCTCCCTGCAACCTCTGGCAACCATTGATCTTTTGACTGTCTCCACACTTTTGCCTTTTCCTAAATTTCATATAGCTGCAATCATATAATATGCATGGAGCCCTTGCAGATTGGCTTTTTTTCACTTACCAATATGCATTTAAGCTTCTTCCATGTCTTTTCATGGCTTCACAGCCTTTTCTCTTTATTGCTGAGTGCTATTCCTTTGTACGGATATACCATAGTTTGTTTATCCATTCACCTATTGAAAAACATCTTGGTTGATTTCAAGTTTTGGCAATTATGAAAGAAACTGTTATAAACATCCATGTGCATGTTTTTATGTGGACATAACTTTTCAGTTCCCATGGGTAAATACCAAAGAGCATGATTACTAGATCACTGTATGGTAAAAGTATGTTTAGTTTTGTAAGAAACTGCCAAGTACCCTGCTAGCAGCAAATGAGAATTTCAGTTGTTCTGCATCATCAACAACTTTGGTATTTCATTATTTGGATTTAACTGTTTGAATAGGTGTGTAGTGGTATCTCGTTATTCTAATTTAAAATTCCCTGATGACATGGAATGTGTAGCATCTTTTCATATGCTTATTTGCCATGTGTCTATTTTCTTTGTTTAATCATAGTTGTTTTGTTTTGTTTTTTAACCAATGCCTACTAACTCTTGTCCTCCTGTGTCTATTTATATTGTCTTTTTTCTTTCTTTCTTTCTTTCTTTTTTGAGCTTTTGATCATTTAGTTTTTTTCCTGGTATGTCCAATTATTTTTTATATTAAAATTGGGCTTAACTTATTTTAGGAAACTATAAAGATACCTCCATATTCTGGATGTTGTTATCGTTCTCTTGAAAAGATGTCCTTTGGCCCATGGCAGACAGTTACCATAGGGACTGGAAACCTTAGTCCATTCTCAGTTTGAGCTCATTAAAAGCCTTTTTTTCCGTCTGTGTGAAGGGTGCTCTATTTCTGTCTTGTCCTTCCTCTACGGGTGTTGCCCTTTGGGATTACCATGTGAAAGTTTGGATTCTCCCTATTCCCAACTACCCTTGTATTTGTTAGGCTTTAAATGTAATGGTTCCCTCAGCCCTGTGAGACTAAGGATACGTGTAGCTTGTCATTCCATTAGTTGTTGCTTTTAGCTTCAGCTCTTGCCGTTTGGCTTCTGTGGTTACAGTCTTTTGAACTCCTTGGCTTTTCAGCTCCTAGGCTGTAACATTTGAATCAGCAAATGCCCCAAGGAGAAAAGCTGCACCAAATGTCACGCTTGCATCTGTGTTTCCCTTCTCTCCAGAACTTGGCCCACATGTCTTGGTGTCTCTCTAACATTCGGGTGCTGGCGAACACATGTTTTCTTACTGTATCCAGGTTTTCTAAAATTTCTTTAGACTTCACCTGATCTTATGTTATTATTGAAGTATCATCTCAATTAGCCCTAGGAAGAAAATTTACAATTTTATGTTTTTTTTAATTTTCTATATTAACTCAGTTTCTGTAGAGAGCTTTTACCTGATTGTTCAGTCTAGTTCCTGTGTTACCAGTAAGATGGAGATAGGTGGAGTCTAAGAATATTGGGGAGAAAATCACTGATGAATGATATGGGTCGTTCTTTTTGTTTTTCCTCTCCTTATTTACTCTGGCAGCCTACATTTGCCCTTCTTGATTTGACCCAGTTGCCCAGATAAGCAACCCACTCTGGCAAAGACATGACTTTACTCTCATAAATGTCTGCATGTTAGGATAAGTTAGATGATGAACACCATGCCAAAGTTCTTTCTGTGACCCGTCAGAATGGACATCATCAAAAAATCTACAAACAATAAATGCTGGAGAGGGTGTGGAGAAAAGGGAACCCTCTTGCACTGTTGGTGGGAATGTACATTGATATAGCCACTATTGAGTACAGTATGGAGGTTCCCTAAAAAACTAAAAATAGAACTACCATACGACCCAGCAATCCCACTACTGGGCATATACCCTAATAAAACCATAATTCGAAAAGAGACATGTTCCACCATGTTCATTGTGGTAGTATTTACAATCGCCAGGACATGGAAACAACCTAAGTGTCCATCGACAGATGAATGATAAAGAAGATGTGGCACATATATACAGTAGAATATTACTCAGCCATAAAAAGAAATGAAATTGAGTTATTTGCAGTGAGGTGGATGGACCTAGAGACTGTCACACAGAATGAAGTAAGTCAGAAAGAGAAAAACAAATACCGTATGCTAACACAGATATATGGAATCTGAAAAAAAAATTCTTCTGAAGAACCTAGGGGCAGGACAGGAATAAAGACGCAGAAGTAGAGAATGGACTTGAGGACACGGGGAGGGGGAAGGCTAAAGTGGGATGAAGTGACAGAGTGGCTTGGACATATATACACTCCCAAATGTAAAACACAAACTAGTGGGAAGCAGCCACATAGCACAGGGAGATCAGCTCGGTGCTTTGTGACCACCTAGAGGGGTGGGGTAGGGAGGGTGGGAGGGAGACACAAGAGGGAGGAGATATGGGGATATATGTATATGTATAGCTGATTCACTTTGTTATAAAGCAGAAACTAACACAGCATTGTAAAGCAATTCTACTCCAATAAAGATGTTAAAAAAACAAAAAGTTAGAGAGTAAAAAAATTCAAAAGAATTGGCCACACTCCTCCAATAGATTCTCTAACATTTAGCAGAACAGAATTCACACTGAATCTGGTTTATGAGTAAAAGACAAGTCAACTTTAAAGTGGATCAGAGATGACAACATTTCTTTTCCATGTGGCTGCTTTGGAGCCATATTTCTGCTGACCACTCAAAACCTTCCTCTTGAGTATTGTGTGATATATTAGAACCAGGAATAAGGGGTGTTAGTGCTGGAAGGGTCAGACAGTGGTCTGCGATTTAATTCACATATCCTTTCTGCACCAGACTCTTTAAGATCATTGAGTTATCCTAAGAATTTTGAAGCTGTAGAATTCAAGACAGTACATTACAATATGCCAATATTACTATTCTCCTGCTCTGACATTCTCCACTGATGGACAGATGAAGGAGAAGGAAGGGCAGTCAGCGGTAACTGCGAGTAAATGAAACTGGAATATTATAATTCAGTATCATTTGAGTGACTGAATTGGCTGGCAGAGTGTTCTCCAGTTAAGGGTGAGGGAAGATTAATTCTGCACATGACACCACTACTGTATTTATACAAGTCTACTGGGACAGTTGTTTGCCTTGATTTGTTTTCTTCATTCATTTCAGTCAGACAGTTGTGTTGACTGATTTGCCTTTTTGATGTATGAAATGACTGTTTGACTGAATTTACCATTTACTTTACACTAATGCACTGGAAAAATGATACATTAGTCAAATTGGATTGGCAGGTATGAAAATGTTTACCCCAGAACTAGACAGAAATATAATATTGCCTTCTACAGAAATGTAAGTCACATGCCCTGGATTTTGAGGAAATGTTCCAATTTTAACTATTTTGCCAAATTTCAAAAATGTAGGGTAACTGATCCCATAGTAAAAATAAGAAGATCTGTGAAGTCCAGATAAAAATAGTTTTGTGTGACTCTGACAATCACATAACACAAAAGAAAAAAGTATTATGAGATAAATTTTAGTGATTTTCATACTTATTAAGAGGTGTTTCTATGTTAAACTTTTGAGTCTTATTCTAGAAGTTCTGTAGGAACAAGCACTTCAAATATATTCATAGAAAACCCTCTTTATTTATAATTCCATTCTTCCAATATTTATAGTTACTATGACAGGCCATTTCTCCACATCCCATCCCATGATTCTCTGCTCCTATTGAACATTTGGAAATTGGTGGCATGAGCAGGAAAGTGAAGCAGTTTTTGAGATTACTGAATAATGCTGATTTTATAAAGACTGCTTTCTTCCATTGTTGACAAACTTATTATGGTACTGATGGTTGGATACTACTCTTAGAGATGAAAAAGGTCTTAAGGAATCTTCCATATTCCATTCACCAATCTGTGTTCTTGTTCAAAGCAAAATTAATTCCTTTCAAAATTAACATATTAGCTTAATAATAATTTTTAATCTTAAAATAATCTATCTGGGAGAATGGGAATTTTTGGTGGGAAAAAGTGACAGAAGATGGGACAAAAAGAGAATTCATAGAAAGACAAAACAGCATTTTTTAAATGGTGGGTACGAACTTCGGTTTCCAACTATATCAGTTTACCTTAGGAAAACATACTAGAAAGGCCAGATAAATCATAAGCAACATTGGACTGTGAGCGTTAGAAAGCTACTGAGGTAGCCATGACCTAGAAAAGTAAAATAGAGAAAGAAACTCACTGAAGTGAGAACAATATTCTGCACATGCTTTTCTAGCCCAGTCATTTAGAAACTACTGATGAAGAGCAAAAGGCTGAGAAACCAAATGTGGCTCCTAAGAGGTAGAAAAGCCAGTAGGTCTTAGGACAATGTCATAGGACTAAGGAAACCAGAATTGGAATTGAGAAATAACAAGGTAGCTAGAATTTTAAGGACCAAAATCACAGAGACAGTAAAGATTCAGAGAACGGAGCTGGATTCAACAACAGTGTTCCCTTGCAGTATTTTCCATGTATAATAGGTAGACAAGGCAAGATGTTAAGAAGTCAAACAAAAGCTAACTGAAGTCAAAGCAAAGACTTAGTTGGTTCATAATGCTGAAGAGACAAAATTGGGGTTCAGAACCTATGAAAGATTTGTGGCCCAATGGTAAACTAATGATATGAATTAGGACATTGAAATCTCTACATATGTGTGAGTGTGTGTCTGTGTTTGTGTGTGTGTGTGTGTGTGTGTGTGTGTGTGTGTTAGGAAGGTTGAGGCAACATCTACATTGAACCTTATAAAGAAGGAAAATGAGTATGAAGTTGGTCCAGTGACTGAGGTGATCTTCCCCTCTGCTCCCTACCTAAGAATAGGAAATTCTCTCCTCAAGAAAATACAGTTGACCCTTGAACAATGTAGGGGTTAGAGACACTGACTCCCTGTGCAGTCAAAAATCCACATATAACTTTATGGTCGGCCCTTCTTATCTGTGGTTCTGAATCTGAGGATTCAACCAACCACACATCATGTAGTACTGTATTACTTATTGAAAAAAAATCCACGTATAAGTGCATCTGTGAAGTTCAAACCCAGGTTGTTCAAAGGGCAACTGTAATGTCATTCAGAGTCTATACAACTTGTCATATCCCAAGTCTGGTATTCACTGAAGAGCCACCAAGACTACCAAGAAAAGGAGAATTAGAATAAAAAACAAAACAGAATCAGAATCATAGATGACCTAAACATTAAAGTTCATACATATTTTGGTAACTATTATCAAGTTCAAGAAAATAGATGACAAGGTGGAGAACTTAACTTGACGACTAGAAACTATAAACTGATTGAAGTTGAACTGATAGAATTAAAAACTATACGAAATTTAAAACTCGGTACTGGATTGGACACAGGTAAAGAGAGGTACGTGAACTGGAAGATAGAGTAGTAACAATATTAAGACTAAAGCATGGGAAACGAAAAGAATAAAAAGTAGACAAAAGTGCATTTGAGACACATGGGCCACAGTAAATATTTTTTATCACATGTGTAAACCAGAGTCCAAGGAAAAAAGGAGAGAGAGATTGGGATGAAAACAATATTTCAGAAATATTAACAGCTGAGAGTTCTCTAAGACTAAAAAGAATATATGGAGCCATAAATTCAATAAGCACTAAAAAATGCAACAAGAACAAATCCAAAGAAAACCACACCTGAGATCACCACAGTACAATTCATGAATAGCAAAGAAAAACATGACATCTTAAAAGCTGCCCGACGAAAAAGAGAGAGATTACTTTCAAAGGAACAGTAGGATTAAGATTACAGCTTTCTTCTCAACGAAACTGACTGGATACTAGAAAATAATGGAATAACATTTTAAAGTGCTAAAGAAAAGAGCTGCCCATTGGGAATTCTAGAGGCAGAGAAAATGTTGTTTGGAAGGAAAGATGAAATAAGGAAATTTGCAGACAAACAAAATTTAGAAAATACGTTCTCATCAGAACTGACTGAATTAAATTATAAAGGGAGACCCGCAGGCTGAAGGAAGATTATCATAGACGAAAATAAGGACTTTATAAAGAATTATGTAGAGAAATACAGCTACACGTGGAACAACTCCTACAGAACACCTACTGAATGCTGGCAGAAGACCCCAGACCTCCCAAAAGGCAAGAAACTCCCCACAAACTTGGGTAGGGCAAAGCGGAGAGATTCCCGCACAGAGGAGCGGTGCCGAGCGGCACTCACCAGCCCGAGAGGCTTGTCTGCTCGCCCGCCGGGGCGGGCGGCGCTGGAAGCTGAGGCTCGGGCTTCGGTCAGAGCGCAGGGAGAGGACTGGTGCTGGCGGCGAGAACTCAGCCTGAAGGGGGCTAATGTGCCACAGCTAGCTGGGAGGGAGTCCGGGAAAACTCTGGAGCTGCCGAAGAGGCAAGAGACTTTTTCTTCCCTCTTGGTTTCCTGGTGCGCGAGGAGAGGGGATTAAGAGCGCTGCTTAAAGGGGTTCCACAGACGGGCGCGAGTCGCGGCTGAAAGCGTGGAGCCCAGTGACGGGCGTGGGACGCTGGGGCTGCTGCTGCCGCCGCCGCCGCCAAGAGGCCTGTGTGCGAGCGCAGGTCACTGTCCACACCGCCCTTCCGGGAGCCTGTGCAGCCCGCCACTGCCGGGGTCCCGGGATCCAGGGGCGGCTTCCCTGGGAGAACGCACGGCGCGCCTCGGGCTGGTGCAACGTCACGCCGACCTCTGCCGCTGCAGGCTCGCCCCGCACTCCGTGCCCCTCCCTCCCGCCCGGCCTGAGTGAGCCAGAGTCCCCGAAGAGGCTGCTCCTTTAACCCTGTCCTGTCTGAGCGAAGAACAGACGCCCTCCGGCGACCTACACGCAGAGGCGGGGCCAAATCCAAAGCTGAGACCTAGGAGCTGTGAGAACAAAGAAGAGAAAGGGAAACCTCTCCCAGCAGCCTCAGAAGCAGCGGATTAAAGCTCCACAATCAACTTGATGTACCCTGCATCTGTGGAATACATGAATAGACAACAAATCATCCCAAATTGAGGAGCCAGGAGTCAGTGCTGTGCCTCTGAGGTGGGAGAGCCAACTTCAGGACACTGGTCCACAAGAGACCTCCCAGCTCCACATAATATCAAACGGCGAAAATCTTCCAGAGATCTCCATCTCAACACCAGCATCCAGCTTCACTCAACGACCAGCAAGCTACAGTGCTGGACACTCTATGCCAAACAACTAGCAAGACAGGAACACAACGCCACCCATTAGCAGAGAGGTGGCCTAAAATCATAAAAAGTCCACAGACACCCCAAAACACACCACCAGACATGGACCTGCCCACCAGAAAGACAAGATCCAGCCTCATCCACCAGAACACAGGCACTAGTCCCCTCCACCAGGAAGCCTACACAACCCACTAAACCAACATTAGCCACTGGGGACAGACACCAAAAACAACGGGAACTACGAACCTGCAGACTGCAAAAAGGAGACCCCAAACACAGTAACATAAGCAAAATGAGAAGACAGAAAAACACACAGCAGGAGAAGGAGCAAGATAAAAACCCACCAGACCTAACAAATGAAGAGGGAAGAGGCAGTCTACCTGAAAAAGAATTCAGAATAATGATGGTAAAGATGATCCAAGATTCAATTTCCAAGATCCAAAATCTTGGAAATAGAATAGACAAAATGCAAGAAACAGTTAACAAGGACCTAGAAGAACTAAAGATGAATCAAGCATTGATTAAAAACACAATAAATGAAATGAAAAATACTCTAGATGGGATCAATAGCAGAATAACTGAGGCAGAAGAACGGATAAGTGAGGTGGAAGATAAAATAGTGGAAATAACTGCTGCAGAGCAAAATAAAGAAAAAAGAATGAAAAGAACAGAGGACAGTCTCAGAGACCTCTGGGACAACATTAAACGCACCAACATTCGAATTATAGGGGTTCCAGAAGAAGAAGAGAAAAAGAAAGGGACTGAGAAAATATTTGAAGAGATTATAGTTGAAAACTTCCCTAATATGGGAAAGGAAATAGTTAATCAAGTCCAGGAGGCACAGAGAGTCCCATACAGAATAAATCCAAGGAGAGATACGCCAAGACACATATTAATCAAACTGTCAAAAATTAAACACAAAGAAATCATATTAAAAGCAGCAAGGCAAAAACAACAAATAACACACAAGGGAATCCCCATCAGGTTAACAGCTGATCTCTCAGCAGAAACTCTACAAGCTAGAAGGGAGTGGCAGGACATAATTAAAGTGGTGAAGGACAAAAACCTGCAACCAAGATTACTCTACCCAGCAAGGATCTCATTCAGATTTGATGGAGAAATTAAAACATTTACAGACAAGCAAAAGCTGAGAGAGTTCAGCACCACCAAACCAGCTTTACAACAAATGCTAAAGGAACTTCTCTAGGCAAGAAACACAACAGAAGGAAAAGACCTACAATAACGAACCCAAAGCCATTAAGGAAATGGGAATAGGAACATACATATCAATAATTACCTTAAATGTAAATGGACTAAATGCTCCCACCAAAAGACACAGAGTGGCTGAATGGATACAAAAACAAGACCCATATATATGCTGTCTACAAGAGACCCACTTCAGACCTAGAGACACATAGAGACTGAAAATAAGGGGATGGAAAAAGATATTCCATGCAAATGGAAATCAAAAGAAAGCTGGAGTAGCAATTCTCATATCAGACAAAATAGACATGAAAATAAAGACTACTAGAAGAGACAAAGAAGGACACTACATAATGATCAAGGGATCAATCCAAGAAGAAGAAATAACAATTGTAAATATTTATGCACCCAACATAGGAGCACCTCAATACATAAGGCAAATACTAACAGCCATAAAAGGAGAAATCGACAGTAACACAATCATAGTAGGGGACTTTAACACCCCACTTTCACCAATGGACAGATCATCCAAAATGAAAATAAATAAGGAAACACAAGCTTTAAATGATACATTAAACAAGATGGACTTAATTGATATTTATAGGACATTCCATCCAAAAACAACAGAATACACATTTTTCTCAAGTGCTCATGGAACATTCTCCAGGATAGATCATATCTTGGGGCACAAATCAAGCCTTGGTAAATTTAAGAAAATTGAAATTGTATCAAGTATCTTTTCCGACCACAATGCTATGAGACTAGATATCAATTACAGGAAAAGATCTGTAAAAAATACAAACACATGGAGGCTAAACAATACACTACTTAATAACGAAGTGATCACTGAAGAAAGCAAAGAGGAAATTAAAAAATACCTAGAAACTAATGACAATGGAGACACGACGACCCAAAACCTATGGGATGCAGCAAAAGCAGCTCTAAGTGGGAAGTTTATAGCAATACAATCCCACCTTAAGAAACAGGAAACATCTCGAATAAACAACCTAACCTTGCACCTAAAGCAATTAGAGAAAGAAGAACAAAAACATCCCAAAGTTAGCAGAAGGAAAGAAATCATAAAAATCAGATCAGAAATAAATGAAAAAGAAATGAAGGAAATGATAGCAAAGATCAATAAAACTAAAAGCTGGTTCTTTGAGAAGACAAAAAAAATTGACAAACCATTAGCCAGACTCATCAAGAAAAAAAGGGAGAAGACTCAAATCAATAGAATTAGAAATGAAAAAGGAGAAGTAACAACTGACACTGCAGAAATACAAAAGATCATGAGAGATTACTATAAGCAACTCTATGCCAATAAAATGGACAACCTGGAAGAAATGGACAAATTCTTAGAAATGCACAACCTGCCAAGACTGAATCAGGGAGAAATAGAAAATATGAAAAGACCAATCACAAGCACTGAAATTGAAACTGTGATAAAAAATCTTCCAACAAACAAAAGCCCAGGACCAGATGGCTTCACAGGCGAATTCTGTCAAGCATTTAGAGAAGAGCTAACACCTATCCTTCTCAAACTCTTCCAAAATATAGCAGAGGGAGGAACACTCCCAAACTCATTCTACGAGGCCACCATCACCTTGATACCAAAACCAGGTAAGGATGTCACAAAGAAAGAAAACTACAGGCCAATATCACTGATGAACATAGATGCAAAAATCCTCAACAAAATACTAGCAAACAGAATCCAACAGCACATTAAAAGGATCATACACCATGATCAAGTGGGGTTTATTCCAGGAATGCAAGGATTCTTCAATATACGCAAATCAATCAATGTGATACACCATATTAACAAATTGAAGGAGAAAAACCATATGATCATCTCAATAGATGCAGAGAAAGCTTTCGCCAAAATTCAACACCCATTTATGATAAAAACCCTGCAGAAAGTAGGCATAGAGGGAACTTTCCTCAACATAATAAAGGCCATATATGACAAACCCACAGCCAGCATCGTCCTCAATGGTGAAAAACTGAAACCATTTCCACTAAGATCAGGAACAAGACAAGGTTGCCCACTCTCACCACTCTTATTCAACATAGTTTTGGAAGTTTTAGCCGCAGCAATCAGAGAAAAAAAGGAAATAAAAGGAATCCAAGTTGGAAAAGAAGAAGTAAAGCTGTCACTGTTTGCAGATGACATGATACTATACATAGAGAATCCTAAAGATGCTACCAGAAAACTACTAGAGCTAATCAATGAATTTGGTAAAGTTGCAGGATACAAAATTAATGCACAGAAATCTCTGGCATTCCTATATACTAGTGATGAAAAATCTGAAAGTGAAATCAAGGAAACACTCCTATTTACCATTGCAACAAAAAGAATAAAATATCTAGGAATAAACCTACCTAAGGAGACAAAAGACCTGTATGCAGAAAATTATAAGACACTGATGAAAGAAATTAAAGATGATACAAATAGATGGAGAGATGTACCATGTTCTTGGATTGGAAGAATCAACATTGTGAAAATGACTCTACTACCCAAAGCAATCTACAGATTCAATGCAATCCCTATCAAACTACCACTGGCATTTTGCACAGAACTAGAACAAAAAATTTCACAATTTGTATGGAAACACAAAAGACCCCGAATAGCCAAAGCAATCTTGAGAACGAAAAATGGAGCTGGAGGAATCAGGCTCCCTGACTTCAGATTATACTACAAAGCTACAGTAATCAAGACAGTATGGTACTGGCACAAAAACAGAAAGATAGATCAATAGAACAGGAAAGAAAGCCCAGAGATAAACCCACGCACATATGGTCACCTTATCTTTGATAAAGGAGGCAGGAATGTACAGTGGAGAAAGGACAGTCTCTTCAATAAGTGGTGCTGGGAAAACTGGACAGGGACATGTAAAAGTATGAGATTAGATCACTCCCTAACACCATACACAAAAATAAGCTCAAAATGGATTAAAGACCTAAATGTAAGGCCAGACACTATCAAACTCTTAGAGGAAAACATAGGTAGAACACTCTATGACATAAATCACAGCAAGATCCTTTTTGACCCACCTCCTAGAGAAATGGAAATAAAGACAAAAATAAACACATGGGACCTAATGAAGCTTAAAAGCTTTTGCACAGCAAAGGAAACCATAAACAAGACCAAAAGACAACACTCAGAATGGGAGAAAATATTTGCAAATGAAGCAACTGACAAAGGATTAATCTCCAAAATTTATAAGCAGCTCATGCAGCTCAATAACAAAAAAACAAACAACCCAATCCAAAAATGGGCAGAAGACCTAAATAGACATTTCTCCACAGAAGATATACAGACTGCCAACAAACACATGAAAGGATGCTCAACATCTTTACTCATTAGAGAAATGCAAAGCAAAACTACAATGAGATATCATCTCACACCAGTCAGAATGGCCATCATCAAAAAATCTAGAAACAATAAATGCTGGAGAGGGTGTGGAAAAAAGGGAACACTCTTGCACTGCTGGTGGGAATGTGAATTGGTACAGCCACTATGGAGAACAGTATGGAGGTTCCTTAAAAAACTAAAAATAGAACTACCATATGACCCAGCAATCCCACTACTAGGCATATACCCTGAGAAAACCATAATTCAAAAAGAGACATGTACCAAAATGTTCATTGCAGCTCTATTCACAATAGCCCGGAGCTGGAAACAACCTAAGTGTCCATCATCGGATGAATGGATAAAGAAGATGTGGCACATATATACAATGGAATATTACTCAGCCATAAAAAGAAACGAAACTGAGCTATTTGTAATGAGGTGGATAGACCTAGAGTCTGTCATACAGAGTGAAGTAAGTCAGAAAGAGAAAGACAAATACCGTATGCTAACACATATATATGGAATTTAAAAAAAAAAAAAAAATGTCATGAAGAACCTAGGGGTAAAACGGGAATAAAGACACAGACCTACTTGAGAATGGACTTGAGGATATGGCGAAGGGGAAGGGTAAGCTGTGACAAAGGGAAAGAGAGGCATGGACATATATACACTACCAAACGTAAGGTAGATAGATAGTGGGAAGCAGCCGCAGAGCACAGGGAGATCAGCTCGGTGCTTTGTGACCGCCTGGAGGGGTGGGATGGGGAGGGTGGGAGGGAGGGAGATGCATGAGGGAGGGGATGTGGGAACAGATGTATATGTATGACTGATTCACTTTGTTATAAAGCAGAAACTAGTAAAAAAAAAAAAAAATTTAAAAAAAATAAAATAAAATAAAAAAAATAAAAAAAAATAAAAAAAATAAAAAAAGCCAGCCACCTACTGAGCCCCAAAGAAATCTCGATCCATTCCTAAGAGTGGGAAGAACGCTGCTGATGTTTGCCAACCACAATGAATAAAACTAGAAATAAATACCAAAGTCTTAAAAAGAACTAATTCTCAGATCAAAACAATTCCAGAGTACTTGAAAAATTATGATAATGAAACTCTTCTCCCCAAAATCTACGGGTGATGGCCAGGCACAAATCCATTGCCTTAAACGCTTTTATGGCTAAAGGAAAAAACAGTGACTATAAATAAAGTCAGCGTCTCAAGAAGACAACAACCCCAAAACAGAGCTAATGAAAGCAGAGGAACAAATTAATAAAGATAAAAGCCAAAATTAACAAGTTAGAAAAGAGAAACACAGCAGAATTAATAAATAAATCCCACGACTTCTTCTCTGAACAAAAGGAAAACACTCTAAAATAGATAAACCTGCTGGTGGAATCAAGAAAGAGAGAGAGAGAAGAAACACAAATGAGAATTAGGAATGAATGACAGGCTATGAAACCATAAATACCGAGGACGTTGAGATGCACAAAGATAAAACGATGGCGGATTCTTTGCTAACGAACGTGAAAACTGGGACGAAATGGATGATTTTCTTGGAAAAACATAAATTATCTAAATTGACCCCAAAAGCAGCAGAACACAAGGAAAAACATGAGAGGACTTTGCCCTAAGATGAAGCCATGGGTCTCTACCCAAAATACTTGAAAAAAGATGTTCAAACAAATACTTGTTCATGAATGTTTACAGCAGCGTGATTCACAGCAGCCCAAACTGGAACAGCCCCAGTGCCCATCAACAGATTATAGATAAACACCACGTGGTCCCTCCACACACACGGGACTGTCACTCAGCCGTGAAAAGGAGAGAAGCCCTGACACTCGATAACATGTGGACGGACCCTGAGAACACGATGCTCAGTGAGAAAAGCCAGACACAGAGGGACACACAGGGTGAGATTCCATTGATGGGAATCATCCAGAACAGGCTGATCCACAAACACAGAGAGTGGGTTCCTGGTTGTCAGGGACTGGGGGAGGGGATGGGGGTGATGCTAATGAGGTAGGGGTTTTCTACTGGGGTGCTGTGATATTGAAATTAATAATAATAAATATGTATTTGGTCTTTGAAAAAAAAAAAAAAATCTAGAAACAATAAATGCTGGAGAGGGTGTGGAAAAAAGGGAACACTCTTGCACTGCTGGTGGGAATGTGAATTGGTACAGCCACTATGGAGAACGGTATGGAAGTTCCTTAAAAAACTACAAATAGAACTACCATATGACCCAGCAATCCCACTACTAGGCATATACCCTGAGAAAACCATAATTCAAAAAGAGACATGTACCAAAATGTTCATAGCAGCCCTATTTACAATAGCCCGGAGATGGAAACAACCTAAGTGTCCATCATCGGATGAATGGGTAAAGAAGTTGTGGCACATATATACAATGGAATATTACTCAGCCATAAAAAGAAATGAAATTGGGCTATTTGTAATGAGGTGGATGGACCTAGAGTCTGTCATACAGAGTGAAGTAAGTCAGAAAGAGAAAGACAAATACTGTATGCTGACACATATATATGGAATTTAAGAAAAATAATGTCATGAAGAACATAGGGGTAAGACAGGAATAAAGACACAGACCTACTAGAGAATGGACTTGAGGATATGGGGAGGGGGAAGGGTAAGCTGTGACAAAGTGAAAGAGCGGCATGGACATATATACACTACCAAACGTAACGTAGATAGCTAGTGGGAAGCAGCCACATAGCACAGGGAGATCAGCTCGGTGCTTTGTGACCGCCTGGGGGGGTGGGATAGGGAGGGTGGGAGGGAGATGCAAAAGGGAGGGGATATGGGAACATATGTATATGTGTAACTGATTAAATTTGTTATAAAGCAAAAAAATAAAAATAAAAAAATAAAACATTGTACATCCCCATCCAAAAAAAAAAAAAAGATATTTAAGATCTCAGCATTGCTTGAGAAGCAGTAAAAGAGCTAATAAGTCATGGTACATGTGTAACTGCTACTTATGTAAAAATAACAAGCTAATACAAGGGAAAATGGAATTTGAAGAAATCTAAAAGGAAGAAAGAAGAGCAAAAGGAACATAACAAGGTGGGACAGATAGTAAACGAGGAGTAAACGGTCTACAAGAAAATACCTTAACTGTAAATACTCAAATTAAAGGACAAGGATTATTAAAACAAAAAACGTAATTCTATGCCACCTACAAGAGACAAGAGTCAGATTGAAAATTAAAGGATTCAAAAATTATGTCATAACAGCAATAAGTAAAATTGAAGATTTTTTAATGTTAACATAAATTTGAAAGCAAAAAGTATCACTGGCGATAAGGCAGGATAATAAAACCCACTGTTACTTTACAAGGAATAGATTATAAATTTAAACTTCAATGCAATAGATGAAGGGAAATTCCAAAAAACTAAGTAGAAATAGAAAAATCCAAATTACCTAGATCAGTAACATAGAACCACAACAACAAATCAGCAGATTAGAGAAGATCTGAATACCAACATTAAAAACATTGGCCTACATTTACATAAAACACTGCAACAACAATGATGGAATATATATATTATGCAGAAAATTTTAGGTGCACATGGCACATTTATAAAATTGACTATATTCCAGTTATAAAACAAGACTCCGAATAAGCAAGAAATTTAAAAATATATAACCAATATTTTACCAAATAGTTGGATATTAAAAACATACTTCTGATCATTATGTAAGTCAAAGATAAAGTCGCAATGGGAATTAGAATTTTATTAATTGAATGATAATGAAAATATGCCATAACAAAACCTGTGGGTTGCAAATAAAGCTGTGGCCACAGAGAAGTTTATGTATTCAAATTATATTTTCTAAATGTAAAAGGGAAAGGAATAAGGCAACTAGAAGATAACCTATCACCCTGAGGTAGGCAGCTCCTGAACTGTACCTGGTGGGGAAGGCAGGGCAGAACTTCAGGAGGCCAGCTGAGAGCACGGTGAACGCCACATCAGGAGCAGTCTCCAAGAAAGAGCAGTTAATGTACAAAGGGATGACTAAAATATATTTAAGAGCTAGCACCCTGACTCCTCTTAAGGATGACTTAACTTTGCTGGGGAAAAAATAAGAAGTGCTCCATGTAGAAGGTGAATAGCTTTATAATTCCCAGGAGAATCTTGGTACCAGGACCACACAATGAAGAACTTGGAGTCCCCGTGGCTAATCCAGCAGAGAGAAAAGGAGAAACAGAGATGCGAGAGAAAATAAAGGGAACTCTTGGTGCAATTTGGTGCTGCTGCAGGCCCAAGTCCAGGTATGTGCTCTCTAGCTCCCCATCTTAAATAAAAGCCACCATGTTCCTCAGTCTTTCAGGTACTTAGAATTTCTCTTTAGAACCTGAAAATGGGGTCAGGTTTCCTGTCTGCATTGCTACAGTCCAAAATAGAGGCAGGATGGTTGAAATAGTTCTCTATCTGGCAGAGGAGGCCTTGAAGCTGTGAGCCACTCACTGCAAACCAGCGGGACATGAAGGATTCTTGAGCAGACCTGAAGCTACTGGGAGGCCTTTCAGGAGTTAAATCCCATAGTAAATACTGTACCTTCATTGGCCCCTTCTCCCTCTCTGTCCAGTCTTCCTCCACTCCCATGGGGGCCCAAAGGGGTTAAATGAGCACTCTTTGACTTGTACTTGGCGGTCCCCGAACTTGACTTGGGCTTGGAGACTTCCATGAAAAGTCTGCCTTCCACCTACTGGCTTGGGTTTCTTGGTCTCTCTGTTCCAGGCTAATCCCTTCAACCTGCTTTTTCCATTTCTGCCAATAAGCCCCCTCTCCAGACCTTCCTAATGCTCTTCTGGGGCGGGAGGAGACTTACTGAGGGCAATGTTTATTTCTAGAGGGAGAGGTGACCACATGACCTCACAGTGGTCATCCCCTTGATTACTCAGTTTCTGTCTAGATTAGTCATGGGTGTCTGTGCACCCCAGCCTCACCCCCAGGAGGCTTTAGATCACTGTCTTTATCTCAGCCCTGAGCCTCTCTCTATCCTCCTTCCCTCTCTCTCCTTACCCATCTTTACCCACAGACTCGCAGACTTTCTGGACCTCTGAGGACGACAAGCACTTCACAGAACCTCTGCTACAGAACCAAACATACTGAAATGACTCTTTACAAAGCTATTGAAACAACAGAAAAAGAATACATGAGGATTGTTTCTCCTGAAGCTTCAATTACCTAGGGGGCCTTTAGCAAACTTTGATTGATAAATCTAACCTTTCCTTCCTTGGCAATAGTTGATCACACTGTGAGGAAAACAAGTTAGAGAAAGGAAAAATAATATTTGGATTTCAAGGAAATAATAAAGATGCAGGGACTATCTTTGACTTTTGCAAGCTGAGAAGAGGTTTACATTTTGATTATTTGATGGCAGGAATCCCTTCTAAAACAGGGCCAGTCTGCATGATGCATTGAAAAATCAACCTTTTCAAATAGAGCCATAACCCCCACAAGATTTCCTGATTTCTCTGGGGTCAGATAAACCATCACATTTCACAGTGGTGCCCTGTATATGAAAGTGATAAACATAATCTGGAAGCACGGCAGTGGCTAAAAATATGGAGCTGGAAGGCATTCGTTGAAATGATTTTTTGCTTTTAATTCATTGCATAAAATGCTAATGTCCAAATTCAGGCAGGTAGATCTTACCAACCATCAAGAGCTTCAACCCTGCTAACAGCTAAGTGTGCACTTTTAAACCCTACTTTGACTGCTCCAGAAACTTACTAGGTTTCGTTAATGCCTCTGTTACTATTTCCTTTGTGTCATTTTGCTTTTCTTTAAAAACATAGCTGTGTGACCTTGGGGAAGTTATATTATTTCCTTGAGACTTGGTTGCCTTCTCTGTGAATATCTGGGTATAATTTTAGTATTGCTCAATAGAATTTTTGGTGATAATGAAAATATTCTATATCTGTACTATGCAAAGCAGTATTCAATAGCTACATGGAGCTAATAAACATCTTTGAAATATGGCAAATGCAACTGAGGAACTGAATTTTTAACCTTATTTTAAAATTTGTTTCCATATAAATAATGCCACGTGGCTAGCATCTGTTGACAGTACAGATCTACATAATATTTTAAGAACACTCTGCACTCAAAAACTCTACCATTCATTAAGTCAACCTAAATAATTCTGCCCTCTGACAAACAGAAAATAATTTATGCTTCCCTTGAAATTATCTGTCAAGACCTTTATCAGTTAGGGGACATTATATTCTTAAAATTGACTTTGCTTTATGAAACTTTAATAATGTTGGAGTTCTCTGCCCTTGGTACCACCTTTGTGATGATGGGAAATACTGTGGATGATCAAGGACTATTTCAAGAGATCATGGAGAGAAACCGTCTGGATTTAATTTCATTATGAGGATGTCAAAATGTTAACTTACTTAAAATAAAACCCATACTGTTTTTATGCTAAGTTGTATTCTACATGTAGCTGGAAAAATGTTAAAAATATTTTTAAAGAACTACACATCTGGGCTTCCCTGGTGGTGCAGTGGTTGAGAGTCTGCCTGCCGATGCAGGGGACACTGGTTCGTGCCCCAGTCTGGGAAGATCCCACATGCCGTGGAGTGGCTGGGCCCATGAGCCATGGCCGCTGGGCCTGCGTGTCCGAGCCTGTGCTCCGCAACGGGAGAGGCCACAACAGTGAGAGGCCTGTGTACCGCAAAAAAAAAAAAGAAAAAAAAATGAGAAGTATCTGAAATAAGCCTAAATACAGAGTTAATCAGATTGGCCTGCTTTCTCAGGGGGACTGGAATTCACTGCTCTTTCCCCTCAACTCCCTGATGTCAGTGGCACTTTCCGCAGATGAGGTGGCCTTCTCTGCCTACTGCAGAAGCTCAGTTCCCCCAGGCCCACTCCCTGTTTGAATCCCACCCTCGAGTCCAGGTGCCACCCTTCCCAGAACATTCGTGGTCTCATTTCAGTTTTTGACCTGCTCAGATTGAGTCCCTGTAGACACTTTCTCAGCTTGAAACCTGATCTTCAACCCCTTTCCCTGACCTCGATGGTTACCTTCCTACTTTACGTCTCAGGTGCTTTAGCTATAAAATGATATAGTTGCCCTTAATTCTAAAGTCTTCTTTCTAAAGCTCTACAATGTGGTGGCTCCTTGAAAATGTTTCTCTTTGCTGGTTTTAATTTTGTAGAGAATTAAAACCACAGCTACTCTAAAAGACAGTATGTTACATTGGATAAGGAAAGTGTGTTTTTGTAGTTAGATTAACAGGGATGGAAGACGACTTAGTATGTTTTAAGATACTCATGATCCATTCTCGTGAGAGTCAGGGGAAGAAGGGGAAGAGAGTTAATAAAATACCAAACCATTGTGACAAATTAAGTTAACAAAGATGTAGCTGATTGGTTACTACTTGAATAAGCCACACATATCCAATTCAAGTTTTCCTTTATTTTTCTAAGAAGGGATCCCAGTGAACTGAGTCCCATGTTCAGGAACTCCACGTTCAATGGCTTAGTCTTTAAAAACTGTTATGTTGCTGGAAGAAGAAATATTTCCCATCAAGTCCTAATTGATGCTTAGCTATCACGCACATTTGAAATAAATTTATTACTTTGCCTGATCTCAGTGTAATACATTCCAAAGGGGCAAAGAGCACACGAAAATTTATGGAGTCTCCATCTTCTACACTAAAGTGTGCAATAAATTACATGATATTGGGCTGTGAAATTCACAAGCCATAGAAACCACACCATTAGCAATGTATACAGTGGTAAACAGCAGGTAATGATAATGATATAAAACAAAATAGACTGTGTATGTTGGCACTGCTGCCAATAAAGCAATCATTAAATGCAATCATATGCATCTACGCTAGGTAAGCTCTTTGAGGGCAATTGCTATGAATTCTTCATACCTGTCAGGATATTATATATAGCCCAGTTTCTATGGCCTTTATTCAGAGACGCTGAGAAACGGTTACTGTGGGTAAATTCAGACCTTTTCTCAATATAGAATTTGGTCAACATGCATTCTGAACAGCAAAATTTCACACTGCTTTCAATTTTCCTACAGTAATTGCCACCTCAACAAATGCAGGATTAAGTATAATGGATTATAAGAAGTTAGGAAGGAAAGATGGAAGAAAAGAAGGAAGGTAGAAAAAAGTTGCATATGGAGTACATCAACATTTACCTAAAGAGTGGACCTAAAACTAACCTGAGGTTACCCTAAACTATTAGCGTATGATATAGAAGCGTAAATGAAAAAATTAAAAAAAACCAGCAAGGAAAACTCAAAGATTCTTTGTTTTTTCACTTTACTGCATATACACGTCCGTCTTAAACAATCTATATGCTTATATCCAATAAGAGAGCATTGTTTTGCAAGGCTATTTGGGTTCTATCAGCATGTAAAGGTCGGACAACTCAACTTTAGCAGAGTTAGCCTTCAGGTGAATAATTGCTTCTTTCAGGTTGTGAGCATTTCAATTTTCCAGAAATGTTTCCCAAAAAATGAAAACTAAAAGAGTCCTAGGACAGCGTCCTTTAGAAGTTTTATAGTATCAAGGTTTTTGGAGGAAGAGTATCCTTGTCGGTTATCAACACAATGATTCCAAGCAGGTCAATTTATGCTGAGAATATTATATAACAGACCCCACTTCACCTCCATTATACTGACAATGATCTTCCTTACTTCAACCTTGTGCTTCTTAGTAAAGTTGAAAATACTGAGCCAAGAACAGACAGCGACAATGCCAGAGACTCAGATGTACCTATAGGTGCCTTCAGACAACATCAGCCACCCAGGCTAAAGTCCTGGTTTAAAACATCCCAACATGAATGAATCTCAAAAACCATATGCTGAGCAAGTGAAGCCAGATCAAAAGGGCACCTACTGTATTATTCAACTTACATGAAATTCTAAACTGGGCAAAATTCATCTCTAAAGATAAAAATCAGATCCGTGGTTGCCTTGGGGTGGGAGATGGGGATACTTTTGCAAAGCCTAGGAGGAAACTTTCTAGGGTTTTAGAATTGTTATCGATCTTATGGGGGTGGTAGTTATACAAATGTGTACATTAATTAAAAGTCATTGAACCGTTGACTAAAAATGTCTGCATTTTATTGTGTGTAAATGATACCTTAATAAAGTTGATTACAAAATGAACCAAAAACAAAACAAAGAAGAAGAAAAACCTCTCAAGACCTCAAAGGAAATACACTGTTTTCTTCCAGGGTACCAGATTGGAAATGAGGCACTGGTCTGTTCTACCCTCAGATTATCCCGAGGATTATCTAGTCAATTTTAAAGCACTAGAGTCCCCTATCAGAAAAACTCACCCCATGTTTAATTACTTTGATTTCTTCTCTGCCTCTTCTCCCACACGGTGAAGTCATTTACGGAAGAAAAACCAGCTTTTTCCAACTTTGCATCATCACATATTCTTTCCAAAGCTACTATTTATGGAACAAAATTTGGCTACACTTTCTAAAAATCTAGTTTTTTGAGCCTTACAAATCTTAACAGTTAACCTATTGCCTCCTTTGGAATTTGGAAAAAAAATTATTTTGAAAATGAATAGCTGAGATTTGACATTTTTGTGTTTTGTGATTTTCTCTTCCCCTAAGAGAGAAGTGAGTAGGAATGAGAAACACATACATAAAGAAAAAACAAATTATCTTGCTGCCTTTGCATGGTTATAATTTATAGGAGGCCCTTTTCAACAATAATCTATTATCAGAATCAATAAAAATAATCTCCATGAAGGCCAGGCCAGGATATTTGTCTCTTTTTCAGCAGATTGCAATACAAACCACATTCATGGATACGCTTCTTCATGATCTTTGTAATACTGTAACAGCTGACCATTTCCTCATGCCTCTTCACCTTAACTTAAACCTGGTTTTTCATTAATGACCTCACATTTCCTTCTCTATCACTTGGTTGTCGGCCTCTTTTCCAACTCCAACTCCAACTCGCATTTCACTCTGGAACCAAAGGAAGACTCACACCTTCCTGCTTTTTAGTGGTACCTCAAGGTCATTACCATATTGTGATCACCCTGAAGAACAGCCAGACAATTGTTATTGCAGAGCCATCTGACAGTTTGTAGCTCTAAAAATTAACTAAGGACCGCATTTGTCAAAAATACCCTAGTTTAAGATTTTGGTAATATAGCAACAGTAATTCCGAAGTCATTTAGGACGATCAGTGTGGGAAGCACCCTCCTTCGGGAAGATCCTTTGCCATACAATACACTTTCCCTGTCAGGTAATAAGGAAGCACGGCCGTGGAGATTAAACTTTTGCAGAAAGAAATACTTGGCTTCGAGAAGGCTTGAAGTTCATACATTTTTCTTGAATTAGATTCCCCATTAATTACATTATCCACAGAGAGGTAATTATCAGAATTATGTAAGCAATTAAGGAGATGCTACTCCACATTCTTTCAGCTTGTTGACTTTTCTCACTTTATTTCATGTGGCTATCTGAAACATCAGTGATTTACATGTCTTTCTTTTTTTTCTAAACAGATTTCTGTGTGTGTGTGTGTGTGTGTCCCCATGATGAAAACATCATTAAAATAAAATATCATGAATAGACTCTTAAGAAGCAGAGTCTACTTAAAGTCCTGGAAAATGTGAAAGCACTAATATTCATGGACAACTCTACACTCTGAACGCTACTCCAAATTTTATTGATCTCTATTTTGTCTAGGAGTTTTTCAAATTTTCTACCATGATCATTTGTTAGTTTTATAATTACATAATAAAGGCATTACATCATACAATCTTTTGTTATCCATTGCAGTTTTAAAACTATTCCTTTCCTTGTCCTCAGCAGATATGTCATAGATTATTAGTACACAAGCAAAGACTTTCAACGTAACAGTACTTTATAGTGAGAAGAACTATACTGAGCTATCTCTATCCTAAGGCAATGCACTCGGAAAGCACTAGGAATTCTTAAGCACTAGGAATACAGAGACAATCAAGGGGCAAGTTCCTTGCCTTCGAGTGTACATAATCATTACAGCAAATGCTTAAATAGCACTTAGTATATAACTCACCACAGCAGTCTTATTATACTCCTTTTAAATAGGTGAGCAGAGGAAGCCACAGGGAAGTCATAGGGTAAAGCCAGAATTTGAACCTAGGTAGACTAGTACACTGTCCACGGCTTTAACTACTAAGATAAAAAATATATATATATATATGTCATATATATATATATAACTCCAAGTATTCCGAAGTTACAAAACACTTATCTACCAAAACTCAAAAAGGAGCACACAAAATTGCATAGAAAATAAACATGTAAAAGGTCATAAATAAACCACAATATAACCTGCTCCACATAATATACTGACTGCAGTGTCCTGGGCCTCTCCCATCCTTAGGTAGCTGGAAATTACAACAAAATAATACTTTTCACTTTTGGAAGCCACACTATCTCTCATACCAACCAAACAATTACTTCGTTATAGAGAATAGGAAATTAACCTGAATATCAGAAAAAAATATATATATATAGCATTACCGATGTAGAATCTTTATTTAAAGACAATAACTTCAATAGCAGAGGGAACTTTACCATTGCAGGCTTCAGATAACCTCTATATTTCTCAGATTTTATGCTAAATCATAAAATGCCATATTGTGTCTGAAGCTATTTTTTCAATAGTCCATTTTCTTAAATGGACTAGCAAAGCAGGAAATACTGAGGAAAATTTTGGCTCCCAAATCCTAAAGCCATTCTGATTATGCCTGGGTCATCAGGGGGACATCATCGGAACTACCAGAGGACTGGCAGAAATACCAGTGGTCTGGCCAGCTTATAAATTAGAAATTATACAGAATCCAATTTTATTTTTTTGTTAAGTAATTCCTATGAGGTTTTTGGGATGTCAATGTAAAGTCCTTTGATGTGTAATCTTTATCCATTAGATAGGGAACAATGCCAATCCCCATCATAAATACGTTCACAATCTGACACTGAAAATCCACTGTAGGGCATAGGACCTGCAAATAGGATATGAATCACACACATCCATCCACTCATTCAGACAATCCACAAATATTCATTTTTAAGTCTACTATATGCCAATAATGTACCGGGCTCTAAGATGCTAAACCATGCTAAATGCTGAAACAGACATACTCAGTTCTGGCCCTCCTGGAACTTATGACCGACAGAAGTGCCTTCATTGCAAATGGTCAGGACTCAGCCAATGCTATTATCATCAGCATGTGACCAAATGATAGAGCTTGCTTTCTAAACAAGCTCCACACTCTTTGCTTTCAACATTTTTGCTTTCCTTCAAGCCACATAATCCAGTGGTCAGTTTCTCCCAGTTAGTGAGGTTTGGGGAAAATGTACCCAGTGAACAATTCCTTGTGGCCTCACTCTTTCCTCACACTCTCCTCTGTCCTCTTGAGCTAAAGAGACCTGGATTCAAGTCACTTGCTCTAACCTTATTATTTTAAAATAGGGCTGCTCCTGCTTTGAGGATTTCCACGGGATCAACACAGTCGCAAAGCAGCACTGAATCAGAAGCAGGTAAATTTCAAAATGACAGCTCTAAAAATATCCACTCTCCTTTTGTTCTCCTCCTATCCCTTTGCTCTGAACACCTCTGCTCTGAGGCTTTGCCTTTACCCTTCTCTGATTACTGCTCCAAAAGGGTTTCCAAGAACCGGGAGTATTTATGGTTTCACTTGCTCCCAAGTCCTTGGTGGAAAAGGATGCTTGCTTTCTGATTCTTACTAATTCCACACTCACATTGTTAACACAAAAATCATCATTTAAAAAAAAATTTCCTCAGCTTCATATTTCATCTGGGCCAACACTGAAAGAATATTTTCAAAGAAACAATATCCTCTCTCCTTTGCTCTTCTGAGTTTCACGTTTTTACCTCCAGTCTCATTTTCAACCCTTATTACGGGATGCATCACCAAAATAGAAGAAAGTTCTTTCTGCTTTCCCTGTACCAGCCAATTATTCTACTTTGTTCTGTCTCTAACGAACAGAATGCGAAATCAACACAAAGCCTGATTATGCGACCTCTTCCAAGGGAAAGGTCTGAGAGTTGTCTATTTACTAATGAAGCTCAGTGTGTATTAAGGGTTGACTGAAGCAATCATCAGGAATTTTCATCCCTTAAATTAGTGTTTTCCACCAGATGCACATCGTTCATTTCAGATAATATAACTTTTAAGTTCAGGATACAACTGGACAAAAGAAAAGAAAAAAAAGTAACCAACACAACATTTGCAGTAATAACACAGTAACAGCTATCATCCTTCCCTGAGGAATTCAGCCTACTTTATGGACACAATTTAGTACAAACTCATAAGAAAGCCAACAAAGCCCAAAACCACTTCACAATAGCGTAGAGAGGTAAAGGTCAAAACTTATTACTGCCAGGCCCAGCAGACAATGGCACCTACCGGAAAGAGCACAGGACAGGAAAACCTGGAAGCCTGTGTTCCAGTTTCGGTTATTCCTGTAAGCATTGGTATGATCTGAGTGAACTCAGCCTGCCCTGCTTTTTCCGTTTATAAAAACCTACATCATCCTCTCATTAGAATGAAATGCCACATCTGAAAACTTGCAGATGTCTTTAGGAAAGAAACAAAACTCATGTTTCTAACCAAAATGGAATAATTCAGTCAATGGAGACATAATAAAAATCTGCCATAAAGCAACTGTTTACTTGAAATCTATCTTTTGTGGTGTATTTATATGGGTAAGGAGTGTAAGGATATCATAAGTAGAGTTACCAATTATTCCAGAAATCAAGGTCATTGAGTTCACATTCCAACTTTGACCTTGACCCAGGCTTACAGAGATGTAACATGTGCCAATACCTCATATCCACCATACATGGGAGAAACAAGGTATGCAGACAGATCTTCTTCTAAGTATCCCATATGTAGTGGTTTTAATACAAGGTCTCAGATTCGTTGCCATTCTTCACATCCAGATGTGGGCATTTTCCCTTGAATTTGGGCAGGCTTTCCATGGCTTCAAACAATAGAGCAGGGGTCAGTAAATTATGGCTGGTGGGCCAAATCTAGGCCTCTACCGGCTTTTATAAATGAAGCTTTATTGGAACACAGCCACGTTCCTTAGTATATGTATTGTTTGTGTCTGTTTTCACATCACAGCAGCGGAGCTAAGTAGTTGCAAAAGAGACTGTATGGCGTGTAAAGCCTAAAATATTGACCGTCTGACACTTTATGGAAAAAGGTCTCCAACGCCTGCAATAGTATAAAGTGATGCTATGTAACATCTAAGACTAGGTCATAAAAGGTCATGCAGCTTTTGCATGATTCTCCTGGAATGCTTCAACCCTGAACGCTCATTCTTGGGATACTCTATCTTGAATCCTAACTACCACGTTATGAGAAGTCCAAGCCACATGGGCAGCCATCTATAGGCACTCCAGGCAACAGTCCTTGTTGGGCGCAGTGTTCAAGTCATCCCATCTCAAGGGCCAGACATGTGAATTAAAATGATCTAGATGATTGCAGCCCCAGCCATTTGAATCCTCATGAGCTGAGGTTTCAGACATCAGTCACAGAGTAGAGACAAGCCATCTCCTCTGCGTACTGTTTGAATTGCTGACCCACAGAATCTGGGCACATATTAAAATTTTAGTTTATTTCACCACTAAGTTTGGACTTCTTTATTATGTAGCAATAGATAACTAAAGCACTGTGTCTGTACACAGGAGATCTACATTTCACACAGCACATACTTTTAGATGTGAATGTTGACTGCTCAATTTCTAAGAAGAACGTATACACACATATAGGTACAAAATATTTATGTATATGTAAATATTAGACCTATATAAACTAATCTATATTATCCATAAAATGAGGGGCCCTTGATAATGGCTAACATTTCTTTTCGGTATTTATTGTGTTCCAAGAACTGATAAATTCTTGCATTGTGTGAATTTTCTCTTTTAACCCTCATAGCAACGCGCTGAGAGAAGTAATGTTATCTCTATATTATAGATGAGAAAAATGAGGCAAAAACAGATAACATGCTCAAGAGTACTCAACAAGTAAATTTTAGAGTCAAGATTGGAACCCAAGTTCTCAAGGTTTAAATCCCTTACTCTTAGTCACCAAGCTATATACTGAGTAAGGAGATGAAAGCTGAAGCCATTACCTCATGCTCAAGAAGTCAGACAGAAACTTAGCAGGCATGGTTGAAAGAAAACAGGACTTGGAGTCGTAAGTCCAGAGCCTGAGTTATGAAATGAATTCTCCTCTCATCTAGATATAGGTTTGTTTTTAGAAAATGAAAAAGATCACTGCATATTTTGATGGTTAATTTCTGTACTTAATGATTACAAAAGAATGGAATTTTACCAGGGAGCTATTTTGCAATGACATAACTTATTGATTCAAAATCAAACCTTTATTATAAATTCTTGATTCACAATCAAATCTTTATTAAGTCTCCGTTGCATCAGAAGTCTTTCCCATTCTTCATTTCTTTTAAAACCCTTTCCTGTCTACTCTTGGCCAAAGCTTGAAGCCTAATTTAACATTTGGAAATAAAATAATGAAATAGTCATAACACAGCAATTCCAATGCCTACTGAAATGGAAGCTCTAAATAATTTTGCAGATAATTTAGGAAATTAAAAATATTTACATCATAGATGCAAAGAGAGAAGTTACTTGTGTCATAAAATAAATGGTGAGACAAAAAGTTTCTGGTCAAGTAGATTTGTTTAAATATGAACACTAATTTGAGCTCTATCCCGGTGCTAAAACCCAGTGACAGGTTGCATACAGTTTCTAAAGGGATAGTTCAGTGCATTGGGTCAAATTCATGCCATAAAATGTGGTATTATTAGTAGTACTAGAAGACAGAGTGTGACTGTCTTCTTTGGGACATAGATAAAGACCCCAAGTTAGACAATATCAAGCACAAGTTATGTAGAATAAGATATTATCTCAGTCCTTGGAACATGTCATCCAGGATTGAACAAGAGGTAGATTTATTATGAAGTACATGAAGCCAGAGACAGTAAGCAATGAGTGGTAGTTGGTTAAAATAGACAGGTTTTAGAAGTAGAGGCAGGGGTGTAGAAAACAAACTTAGGGTTACCAGGGGATTGTGGTGGGGAGGCTAAATTGGGAGATTGGGGCTGAAATATACACACTGCTATACATAAAATAGATAACTAATAAGAACCTGCTCTTCTTATTAGCACAGGGAACTCCACTCAATACTCTGTAATGGGCTATTCGGAAATGACTCTAAAAAAAAATAAAAGTGGATATATGTATATGTATAACAGATTCACTTTGCCGTACACGTGAAATTAACACAACACTGTAAATCAACTATATTCCAATAAAAATTTTTTTAAAAATAGGTTTTAAGAACCATAGTCAGGGAGCAGTGTGGATTGGAAAGACCTGGCAAGAAATATTTCTGCATCCTCAGACAATGCTCCCCAAGCTGGCTATTGCAAGGGTGAGCATTTAAGAGTTCTTTGACCTAAGGAGGACATGAGATTAACAATCAACCCCAATGTGCATGAATTATTCTCCTCTGTGTTATCAGAAATCAGATGGCATCCTAGAGCAAGGGTCAGCAGGTCTTTTCTGTAAAGGGTCAGGTAGTAAATATTTTGGATTTTGTGTACCATACCTCTCCGTTGCAACTGCCTGTCTGCTGCTGTAGCACAGAAACAGCCATGCACCATACGTTAATGAATGGGTGTGGCTGTGTTCAAGCAAAATGTTATGTACAAAACCAGGAGTCAAGCGAGATCTGATCAGTGGGCCAGAGTTTGCGGACCCCAGTTCTGGGTCAGTGTTCACAGCTGAATGAGTCATGAGGCCTTAAGTTCCAGTTCTCATTGTACTACTTTCTACCTGGGTGAACTTGGGTTCATCCTTTTATTTATATGGGCCACTATATTAGTCAAGCTTCTCCAGAAAAACAGAACCAACAGCATGTGTATACAATGTGCCCATATATATTGATAGATATAGATCTAGATATCAATATTGATACCTAGATCTATATCCATATCTATATAAAGATAGAGAAAGAGAGAGAGAGATTTTAAACAATTGGTTCACACAATAATAGAGGCTTGGTCAATTCAAAATCTGCAGCTTAGGCTGTCTAGAGACTCTAGGAAGAGTTGCAGTTCAATTTCTGTAAGTCTTCTTGCAGAATTCCTTTTTGCGACAGCGAGGTCAGTCTTTGTTTTATGAAGAGCTTCAACTGATTGGATGAGGCGCACCCATACTATGGAGGAGAATCTGCTTTACTCAAAGTCCAACACCAATGTAAATATGAATTTCATCCAAAAACACCATCACAGAGACTACCCTGGTGGCGCAGTGGTTAAGAATCCGCCTGCAAATGCAGGGGACACAGGTTTGAGCCCTGGTCTGGGAAGATCCCATGTGCCGTGGAGCAAATAAGCCCGTGCACCACAGCTACTGAGCCTGTGCACCTAGAGCCCATGCTCTGCAACAAGAGAAGCCACCGCAATGAGAAGCCTGCACACCACAACAAAGAGTAGCCCTCGCTTGCTGCAAATAGAGAAAGCCCACGTGTGACAACGAAGACCCAATGCAGCCAAAAATATAAATAAATAAATAAATAAATAAATAAATAAATAAATAAATAAAAATTGTAAAAAACACGAAAACACCATCACAGAAATATCCAGAATAATATCTGACCAAATAACTGGGCATGGTGGCCCAGACAAATTGACATAGAAAATTAACCACCTAAGCCATAGTTTTGTCATCTTTTACTGAGAAATTTGACTTATCTGAACTATTTTGATAACTAGAAGATACCTTCTAGAGGTAACACCCTCAGGTTTTTACATGGTAGGCAGCAGAGGGAAAGAGCCCATTTGTCCAGTCAGATGACACCTAAAGGATAAAATTCTGTCTTCTCTTTGCAACCCACAAGGATGAATACCAAAAATACATCACTTATATCTGCTTTAGCTAACATAGGATAGGTCTGGAACAGACCTACGCTCCCAGTAAGCCTCATGAAATGCTGTTTCATTAAGGGGAGACTTTACTTGCTAAGATTAGAAGCAAAAGAGGGTGGTGGATGAAACACTGCCCAAGGATATAAGTTCATGCAAGGAAGCAGGAGAGAGAATGGGTATCCGAAGATGTGCACTCTAAGCCAACACTAATTCCACAGCATCGGGTTATAATTCAGGGAGCACAACTGCTGGGGGGGTTTTCCCCCTCTTTTTTTCCCCCAAAGAGGGACAAATCAAGCATACTGACAAAGGAAGAGCATTAGTCACCACAGATAAATTCCTTTATAGAGGTGATCTCGCAAATAATTTGGCTCAGTGTAGACTATGATTTGGTTCCAAAAACCATAAGCTAGAGCATTTCATTCCAGGTCCCTCCTCAAATATCCATGATAGGCAGAAATTTGGCATCAGTAGTTCTTGAAATCTCTCCAGGTGATTATAATATGCAACCAGGGCTGAGAATCTGGAGATGTAGAGAGAATTTAAATTGAACTTTAGTTAAACAGTAAAACAAGCTCTGACTCTACTGGCTGGAGCTAGAAAAGGGATAGGCATTTATTGGGATGAGAAGATAAAAAAAACCAGGGAGTAAATCAAATGCTTTACACCTGTGCTTAGCTAATTGTTACTCAGATAATTCAGACAATCTTACAGCACCTGAACCCTGAAATTCCTTAGTTCTGTTTAAAAAAAAGTAACTCTTCAAGGAACTGAACTCTGAGAATCATGTAAATCATAAAGAAAAAGAAGAAATCTTATTTTTTGAATTAGTTGATTTCATATATACTGTTTCACTTTCATGATATTAACTAGTTAGCTTTCTGTCCATTTTATGTTTGAGGAAAGTAAGGCTTTAAAAATCTCAGTAATTTTCTCAAGGTCACTTGTTAAGGGTGTGGTAGGCAGCATAATGGCTCCTAAAAATGCCCTCACCCTAATCCCTAGAACCTATTAATGTGTTACCTCACATGGTGAAGAGGACTTTGCAGATATGACTGAAGTTATAGACCTTGAGATAGAAAGAATATCCTGGATTACCTCATGGAACAAATCTAATTGCATGAGTCCTTAAAAGTAGAAAACCATTCCCAACTGTAGAAAGAGAAAGAGAGAGATGTCCTAATAGAAGCAGAATCAGAGAGATGCAACATTTTGGGTTTTGTAGGTGGAGAAAGGGGACTCTGAGTCAAGGACTACAAGGGACCGCTGGAAGCGGATAAAGTCCAGGGAACAGAAACACCCCTAAGAGCCTCCAGAAAAGAATGTAGCTCTGCCAACACTTTTTTTTTTCTTTTTTAACCATCTATATTGGAGTATAACTGATTTACAATGGTGTGTTAGTTTCTGCTTCATAACAAAGTGCATCAGCTATACATATACATATATCCCCATATCTCCTCCCTCTTGCATCTCCCTACCACCCTCCATTCCCGATCGCACCCCTGTAGGTGGACACAAAGCACAGAGCTGGTCTCCCTGTGCTTTGTGGCTGCTTCCCACTAGCTATCTATTTTACATTTGGTAGTGTATATATGTCCATGCCACTCTCTCACTTCATCCCAGATCACCCTTCCCCCTCCCTGTGTCCACAAGTCCTCTCTCTATGGCTGCGTCTTTATTCCTGCCCTGCCCCCTAGGTTCTTCATAACCACTTTTTCTTTTTTTTTAGATTCCATATATATGTGTTAGCATACGGTATTTGTTTTTCTCTTTCTGACTTACTTCACTCTGTATGACAGTCTCTAGGTCAATCCACCTCATTATAAGTAACTCAATTTCATTTCTTTTTATGGCTAAGTAATATTCCATTGTATATATGTGCCACATCTTTATCCATTCATCTGTCGACCCTGCCAACACTTGTACTTTACTCAATTGAGACCAATCTCAGACTTGTAAGGTAATAAATTTACATTGTTTTGAGTCACTATACTTGTGGTAATTTGTATGAAAGCAATAAAAAACTATTACAGGCAAGGGGTACAGGAGTCTTTTAAAGAGATTTATTGTGCCTGCTGCCACCTTCTTGGTACCCTTTTACATGCCGGCTAAGCAAAAAGGAGTCAGTGAAAAGGAAATTGGACCACAGAAATCAAGACAAATACCCTCAAGGAATCCACAGCTTTCCCAGCATGGTATAGAATGGTATTTGAGACAAAAGCCGGGTGGATGAAAGGCTCTTGGTGCTGCAGCCAGGAGTCAGTGCTGTGCCTCTGAAGTGGGAGATGAAACTTCAGGACACGGGTCCACAAGAGACCTCCCAGCTCCACACAATATCAAGCAGCAAAAATGTCCCAGAGATCTCCATCTCAACGCCAGCACCCAGCTTCAGTCAACGACCAGCAAGCTACAGTGCTGGTCACCCTATGCCAAGCAACTAGCAAGGCAGGAACACAACCCCACTCATTAGCAGAGAGGCTACCTAAAAACATAATAAGGCCAAAGGCACCCCAAAACACACCACCAGACGTGGACCTGTCCACCAGAAAGACAAGATCGAGCCTCAACCACCAGAACACAGGCATTAGTCCCCCCCACCAGGAAGCCTACACAACCTACTGAAACAACCTTAGCCACGGGGGACAGACACCAAAAACAATGGGAACTACGAATCTGCAGCCTGCAAAAAGGAGACCCCAAACACAGTAACATAAGCAAAATGAGAAGGCAGAAAAACACACAGCAGGTGAAGGAGCAAGATAAAAACCTACCAGACCTAACAAATGAAGAGGTAATAGGCAGTCTACCTGAAAAAGAATTCAGAATAATGATAGTAAAGCTGATCCAAGATTCTATTTCCAAGATCCAAAATCTTGGAAATAGAATAGACAACATGCAAGAAACATTTAACAAGAACCTAGAAGAACTAAAGATGAATCAAGCATCGATTAAAAACACAATAAATGAAATGAAAAATACTCTAGATGGGATCAATAGCAGAATAACTGAGGCAGAAGAACGGATAAGTGAGGTGGAAGATAAAATAGTGGAAATAACTGATGCAGAGCAAAATAAAGAAAAAAGAATGAAAATAACAGAGGATGGTCTCAGAGACCTCTGGGACAACATTAAACGCACCAACATTCGAATTATAGGGGTTCCAGAAGAAGAAGAGAAAAAGAAAGGGACTGAGAAAATATTTGAAGAGATTATAGTTGAAAACTTCCCTAATATGGGAAAGGAAATAGTTAATCAAGTCCAGGAGGCACAGAGAGTCCCATACAGAATAAATCCAAGGAGAAATACGCCAACACACATATTAATCAAACTGTCAAAAATTAAACACAAAGAAATCATATTAAAAGCAGCAAGGCAAAAACAACAAATAACACACAAGGGAATCCCCATCAGGTTAACAGCTGATCTCTCAGCAGAAACTCTACAAACCAGAAGGGAGTGGCAGGGCATAATTAAAGTGATGAAGGAGAGAAACCTGCAACCAAGATTACTCTACCCAGCAAGGATCTCATTCAGATTTGATGGAGAAATTAAAACATTTACAGACAAGCAAAAGCTGAGAGAGTTCAGCACCACCAAACCAGCTTTACAACAAATGCTAAAGGAACTTCTCTAGGCAAGAAACACAGCAGAAGGAATATACCTACAATAACAAACCCAAAGCAATTAAGGAAATGGGAATAGGAACACACATATCAATAATTACCTTAAATGTAAATGGACTAAATGCTCCCACCAAAAGACACAGATTGGCTGAATGGATACAAAAACAAGACCCATATATATGCTGTCTACAAGAGACCCACTTCAGACCTAGAGACACATACAGACTGAAAGTAAGGGGATGGAAAAAGATATTCCATGCAAATGGAAATCAAAAGAAAGCTGGAGTAGCAATTCTCATATCAGACAAAATAGACTTTAAAATAAAGACTATTAGAAGAGACAAAGAAGGACACTACATAATGATAAAGGGATCGATCCAAGAAGAAGATATAAGAATTGTAAATATTTATGCACCCAACATAGGAGCACCTCAATACATAAGGCAAATACTAACAGCCATAAAAGGGGAAATCGACAGTAACACAATCATAGTAGGAGACTTTAACACCCCACTTTCACCAATGGACAGATCATCCAAAATGAAAATAAATAAGGAAACACAAGCTTTAAATGATACATTAAACAAGATGGACTTAGTTGATATTTATAGGACATTCCATCCAAAAACAACAGAATACACATTTTTCTCAAGTGCTTATGGAACATTCTCCAGGATAGATCATATCTTGGGTCACAAATCAAGCCCTGGTAAATTTAAGAAAATTGAAATTGTATCAAGTATCTTTTCCGACCACAATGCTATGAGACTAGACATCAATTACAGGAAAAGATCTGTAAAAAATACAAACACATGGAGGCTAAACAATACACTACTCAATAACGAAGTGATCACTGAAGAAATCAAAGAGGAAATTTAAAAATACCTAGAAACAAATGACAATGGAGACACGACGACCCAAAACCTATGGGACGCAGCAAAAGCAGTTCTAAGGGGAAAGTTTATAGCAATACAATCCCACCTTAAGAAACAGGAAACATCTCGAGTAAACAACCTGACCCTGCACCTAAAGCAAATAGAGAAAGAAGAACAAAAGACCCCCAAAGTAGGCAGAAGGAAAGAAATCATAAAGATCAGATCAGAAATAAAGGAAAAAGAAATGAAGGAAACGATAGCAAAGATCAACCAAACTAAAAGCTGGTTCTTTGAGAAGATAAACAAAATTGACAAACCATTAGCCAGACTCATCAAGAAAAAAAGGGAGAAGACTCAAATCAATAGAATTAGAAATGAAAAAGGAGAAGTAACAACTGACACTGCAGAAATACAAAAGATCATGAGAGATTACTATAAGCAACTCTATGCCAATAAAATGGACAACCTGCAAGAAATGGACAAATTCTTAGAAATGCACAACCTGCCAAGACTGAATCAGGAAGAAATAGAAAATATGAACAGACCAATCACAAGCACTGAAATTGAAACTGTGATTAAAAGTCTTCCAACAAACAAAAGCCCAGGACCAGATGGCTTCACAGGCGAATTCTACCAAACATTTAGAGAAGAGCTAACACCCATCCTTCTCAAACTCTTCCAAACAATATCAGAGGAAGGAAAACTCCCAAACTCATTCTACAAGGCCACCATCACCTTGGTACCAAAACCAGGCAAGGATGTCACAAAGAAAGAAAACTACAGGCCAATATCACTGATGAACATAGATGCAAAAATCCTCAACAAAATACTAGCAAACAGAATCCAACAGCACATTAAAAGGATCATACACCATGATCAAGTGGGGTTTATTCCAGGAATGCAAGGATTCTTCAATATACGCAAATCAATCAATGTGATACACCATATTAACAAGTTGAAGGAGAAAAACCATGTGATCATCTCAATAGATGCAGAGAAAGCTTTTGACAAAATTCAACACCCATTTATGATAAAAATCCTGCAGAAAGTAGGCATAGAGGGAACTTTCCTCAACATAATAAAGGCCATATATGAAACACCCACAGCCAACATTGTCCTCAATGGTGAAAAATTGAAACCATTTCCACTAAGATCAGGAACAAGACAAGGCTGCCCACTCTCACCACTCTTATTCAACCTAGTTTTGGAAGTTCTAGCCACAGCAATCAGAGAAGAAAAGGAAATAAAAGGAATCCAAATTGGAAAAGAAGAAGTAAAGCTGTCACTGTTTGCAGATGACATGATACTATACATAGAGAATCCTAAAGATGCTACCAGAAAACTACTAGAGCTAATCAATGAATTTGGTAAAGTAGCAGGATACAAAATTAATGCACAGAAATCTCTGGCATTCCTGTACACTAATGATGAAAAATCTGAAAATGAAATCAAGAAAACACTCCCATTTACCATTGCAACAAAAAGAATAAAATATCTAGGAATAAACCTACCTAAGGAGACAAAAGACCTGTATGCAGAAAATTATAAGACACTGATGAAAGAAATTAAAGATGATACAAATAGATGGAGAGATATACCATGCTCCTGGATTGGAAGAATCAATATTGTGAAAATGACTCTACTACCCAAAGCAATCTACAGATTCAATGCAATCCCTATCAAACTACCACTGGCATTTTTCACAGAAGTAGAACAAAAAATTGCAAAATTTGTTTGGAAAAACAAAAGACCCCGAATAGCCAAAGCAATCTTGAGAACGAAAAACGGAGCTGGAGGAATCAGGCTCCCTGACTTCAGACTATACTACAAAGCTACAGTAATCAAGACAGTGTGGTACTGGCATAAAAACAGAAAGATAGATCAATGGAACAGGATAGAAAGCCCAGAGATAAACCCACGCACATATGGTCAACTTATCTTTGATAAAGGAGGCAGGAATGTACAGTGGAGAAAGGACAGCCTCTTCAATAAGTGGTGCTGCGAAAACTGGACAGGGACATGTAAAAGTATGAGATTCGATCATTCCCTAACACCATACACAAAAATAAGCTCAAAGTGGATTAAAGACCTAAATGTAAGGCCAGAAACTATCAAACTCTTAGAGGAAAACATAGAACACTCTATGACATCAATCACAGCAAGATCCTTTTTGACCCACCTCCTAGAGAAATGGAAATAAAAACAAAGATAAACAAATGGGACCTAATGAAACTTCAAATCTTTTGCACAGCAAAGGAAACCATAAAGAAGACCAAAATAGAACCCTCAGAATGGGAAAAAATATTTGCAAATGAAGCCACTGACAAAGGATTGATCTCTAAAATTTATAAACAGCTCATGCAGCTCAATAGCAAAAAAACAAAAAACCCAATCCAAAAATGGGCAGAAGACTTAAATAGGCATTTCTCCAAAGAAGATATACAGACTGCCAACAAACACATGAAAGAATGCTCAACATCATTAATCATTAGAGAAATGCAAAGCAAAACTACAATGAGATATCATCTCACACCAGTCAGAATGGCCATCATCAAGAAATCTAGAAACAATAAATGCTGGAGAGGGTGTGGAGAAAAGGGAACACTCTTGCACTGCTGGTGGGAATGTGAATTGGTACAGCCACTATGGAGAACAGTATGGAGGTTCCTTAAAAAACTACAAATAGAACTACCATATGACCTCGCAATCCCACTACTGGGCATATACCCTGAGAAAACCATAATTCAAAAAGAGACATGTACCAAAATGTTCATTGCAGCTCTATTCACAATAGCCCGGAGCTGAAAACAACTTAAGTGTCCATCATCGGATGAATGGATAAAGAAGATGTGGCACATATATACAATGGAATATTACTCAGCCATAAAAAGAAACAAAACTGAGCTATTTGTAATGAGGTGGATAGACCTAGAGTCTGTCATACAGAGTGAAGTAAGTTAGAAAGAGAAAGATAAATACCGTATGCTAACACATATATATGGAATTAAAAAAAAATGTCATGAAGTACCTAGGGGTAAAACGGGAATAAAGACACAAACCTACTTGAGAATGGACTTGAGGATATGGGGAGGGGGAAGTGTGAGCTGTGACAAAGCGAAAGAGAGGCATGGCCATGTATACACTACCAAACGTGAGGTAGATAGATAGTGGGAAGCAGCCGCAGAGCACGGGCAGATCAGCTCGGTACTTTGTGACCGCCTGGAGGGGTGGGATGGGGAGGGTGGGAGGGAGGGAGATGCATGAGTGAAGGGATGTGGGAACGGATGTATATGTATGACTGATTCACTTTGTTATAAAGCAGAAACTAATAAAAAAATAAAATAAAAATAAAAATAAAAACTATTACAGGGGTCCTACAGGAGCCAGGCTATATATTTATACTTAAGTATTTGTGAAATGAATTTAACCTTGTGATTGACAGCAGCAGCAGGTTCCAAGGGATCCCACCACACACCTGAGGCAAAAGCAGCCTAATACAAAGCAGTGACAGCAGCAGGTCACTGCCCCACACTTGGGGTAGAGGGGGACTTGATCTACTGTAGCAGCAGCATAGCCTGAATGGGAACCCATCCTCCTGTGGCACTAGTCCCATCAACATTAGTCTAATCTGCTAGCACCTGCTGCGCCAACAGGCCCAACCTATACAAACCCTCCAACTCAGCAGCATTAAGTGAGCCAGACTCAGTGTTTCCTGAAACTCATATCCAATGGCACTGGAAAGCTCAGATATCACCTAATGTTATGAAAACATAAAAAAAACAACAACAGGGGCTTCCCTGGTGGCGCAGTGGTTGAGACTCTGCCTGCCGATGCAGGGGACACGGGTTCGTGCCCCGGTCCGGGAGGATCCCACATGCCGCAGAGCGGCTGGGCCCGTGAGCCATGGCCGCTGAGCCTGCGTGTCCGGAGCCTGTGCTCCGCAATGGGAGAGGCCACAACAGTGAGAGGCCCGCGTACCACAAAAACAAAAACAACAACAACAACAACAACAGAAGACTGGGAACTTCAGAAAGGAAAGGGGAACAATGGAATGGGTGAAAACAAATGGGGTAAATATAAGAGACGATCATTAGCCTCACGAGTTTCTTAAATACTATCTGATGGTCAAAGCAAATATTATGACACCATCTGATGTGGTTCTCAATGTAGAGAAAGGAAATACTACAGAAAATCATACTTTAAAACTGGGGAATATTAAGAGACTAAATGGAAGTAAAATTTTGAAACTTCACTTGAAGTAATAAAACACTGATTCCAGTAGGCTATGGTAAGTTACATATGTATACTGTGATGCCAAAAGCAACCACTAAGAAAACTATACAAACAGTATACACAAATGATTATAAATAAATTAAATTAAAATGGACTTATTAAAAAATGTTTAAGTAACCCACAAGAAGGCAAAATAACAGAAACACAAGATTGAGAAACTAAGGTAAAAGACAAAACAAAAAATAAAATGGTAGACCTAATCTTTAACATAGCAATAATTACATTAACTGTAAATGATCTAAATAACCAAGTCAAAGACAGAGATTGGAAGAGTAGATTAAAAATTCACAAGCATGATCCAACTATATACTGTCTATAAGAAGTTTACTTTAAACATCATGATATAGGTAGTTCAAAGTAAAAGGAAGATAATGATATATCATGTGAACGTTAATCAGAAAAAGTAGGAATGGCTATATTAATATCAGATAAAGTAGCCTTCAGAGCAAAGGAAATTATTAGGGGCAAACAGGGTCATTACATAAAGATAACAGGAATAATCCACCTAGATGACCTAATGATACTAAATGTGTATGCACCAAACAACAGAATTTCAAAATACATGAAGCAAACACTGAAAAAAGTAGTAAAAGGAGAAAATTTTAAATCCACAATTATTATTTGAGACTTCAGCACAGCAATTTATAGAACTACCAGAGAGAAAAATCAGCAAGAATATGGAAGAAATGAAAACATCATCAATCAATAGGATATAACTGACATTTAAAGAACACACTCAGTAACAGCAGAATACATATTCAAGTGTCCATGGAATATTCACTCATATACTATATACTGGGCAATAAAAAGAACCTTAGCAGATTTAAATTGTAATGTGCCTAAGTGTTGGATGCTAAGACTCAGAGGTTTTCTTATTTCTTTCATTTATATATTCATAAAAAAATTAGCAGATTTAAAAGAATTAAAATCATAGAGTATGTTCTCTAGCCATAATGGAATCAGACAAGAAATCAATAACAGAAAGACAACAGGAAAGTCTTCAGTCACGTGAAAACTAAACATCACAATTCCAAATAACTCATGGGTAAAAAAGACAGCATCAAGGAAATATTTTTTAATGCATAGAATAAAAGAAAATGGAGATATAACAGATCAAAGTTTGCAGAATGAAGTGAAAGCAATGCTGAAAGGGAAGTTTATAGCACTAAATTGGGAAAGAAAGTATTTCAAAGCAATAATCTAGGGCTTCCCTGGTGGCGCAGTGGTTGAAAGTCTGCCTGCTGATGCAGGGGACGCGGGTTCGTGCCCCGGTCCGGGAGGATCCCACGTGCCGCGGAGCGGCTGGGCCCGTGAGCCGTGGCCGCTGGGCCTGTGCGTCCGGAGCCTGTGCTCGCAGCGGGAGAGGCCACAACGGTGAGAGGCCCGCGTACCGCAAAAAAAAAAAAAAAAGCAATAATCTAATTTTCTATATTACAACAGTAAAAAAGGAAGAGGAAAAAACACTAAACAAGCAGAAAGAAGGAAATAATAAAGATGAAATAGAAATCCATGAAACTGAATACAGGAAAATAGGGGGGAAAAATCAATGAAACAAAAGGCTGGTTTTTGGAAATAAACAACCTAATCAATAAAGATCTAGCAAGACTGATAAAGATAAAAAGATGGATGGCACAAATGACAGATATCAGAAATGCAACCAGGGATACCATGACATATCCTGCAGGTTAATAAGGGACAAGTTGTTATGAACAAGTCTACACTATAAATTCAAAAATGTAGATGAAATGGGCCAATGCTTCTACACTCAAAACTACCAAAACTCAGCCAAGATGAAATAGATAATCTCAATTTTCCTGTAACCATTAGAAACACTGATTTTTCATTTAAAAACTCCCAAAAGGAATATTCAGGCTTAGATGTTTCACTTTTACCCAAGACATAAAGAATTAACACCAATTTTACATGATTTGATAAGAAAGAGAAGTAGAAGGAACAGTTCCTAATTAAATTTATGAAGCCAGTATTACCTTGATACCAAAACCGGACAGGGATAGGATAGAAAGAAGAAAACTACAGACCAATATTTTTTATGAAATGGGCTGTAAAAATCCTCTGCCAAATGTTAGCAAATTAAATCCAGAAATATATAAAAAGAATAATATACCATGACCAAGTGGCATTTATTCTAGTTATGCAAAGTTGGTTAAATATTTGAAAATCAAACAATGTTATCCACCATATCCAATAGATTAAAGGGAAAAGTCATGTGATCCTATCCAATAATGCAGAGAAAGCACTTGACAAAATCCAATCCCATTCATGATTGTAAAAACAGAAGAAAAAAGAACTCCAAGCAAACTAGGAATAGAAAAGGAACATACTGAAACTCATAAAGATGATCTACAAACAACCTATACCCACATTATATTTAACTGTGAAAGACTGAATGCTTTCTCTGTAAGATCAGAAACAAGGCACGGATATCTACTCTCACCACTTTTATTAAATATATTACTGGAGGTTCTAGTAAGAAAATAAAGCAAAAATAAATAAATACATAAATTTAAAAGTTAAATTTTTAAAAAGTTCATTTAAAAGATAAAAGGACTATTCCTACTATGTTGAATAGGAAGGAATATATCCTACTGAATGTTGAATAGTAATATATCCTATTATATTGCCTAAGGAAAAGTAAAACTGTCTGTGTCTGAAGATGAGATGATAATCTAAATGGAGAAAATACCAAGGAATCCACAAAAAGCTTGAGAAATAATATTAGTTTGTAAATGTTTTAGAGTACAAGATCAACACAATTTTATCACATTATATATTAATAACAAATGTGTAGAAGCTTAAAGTAAAATATGTGATGCCATTTACAACTGACCTAAATAAATACTTAAATACAAGCCCAATAAGACATTTATAGGACCTCTATATTGAAAATTACAAAATGCTGATGAAGAAAAATTTTAAAGTCCCAAACAAATAGGGAGACATACCTTGTTCATGGATTAGAAAACACAACATAATAAAGATGTCAATTCTCCCCAAGAGGCTTAACACAATTACTCTTAAAATGCCCTCAAGGTTTTTGCGGATATAGACAAGCTTTTTCTAAGATTTATATGGTAAGAAGAGGCTGAAGAATAGCTAAAACAATTTGTAAAGGAAGATTAAAATGGGAGGAATTAATCCACCCAATTTCAAGACTTGGCAGTAATTTTGGACGGTAGATACATAGATCAATGGAATGGAATAGAGAACCCAGAAATAGACTGACATAAATACATTTAACCTGTTTTTGACAGCAGTGCCAAAGCTATCAAGGAAGAATAGACATTTCAAAAAATGGTACTGAAACAGTTGGACATCCCTCGACAAAAACAAACAAAAAATGAACCTTAACCTAAACCTCCACACCTTACACAAAAATTAAATCAAAGTGGATCATAATCTGAAATTTAAAAGCAGGACATTTTTAGAAAAAGAAATAGGAGAAAATCTTTGGCATCTAGAACTAGGTGAATAATTCTTAGACTTGACACCGAAAGTATGATCAATAAAAGCAAAAACTGATCAATTGGATCTCATCAAAATGCGTTAAAAATGCTTCATAGAAGATCCTTTTAAGTGGATGAAAACTCAAATTACACAGTGGGAAAACATATTTGAAAATCCCATATGAGACAGATGACTTGTATCTATAATATACAAAGAACTCTCCAAACAACTTAAAAAAATCCAACTAGAAAATAGGCAGAAGACAGGAACAGACATTTCATGGAAGAGAATATACACATGGCAAAGAAGCACATGAAAAGATGCTCAACATCATTAGCATTAGGGAAATGCAAATTAAGACCATAATGAGATATCAGAGAATAACTAAAATTATAGTGACAACATCAAATGCTGGCGAGTACGTAGAAAAGTTTTATCACCTCACTGGTGGGAAAATAAAATGGTTTAGCCACTCTGAGAAACAGCTTGACAGTCTCTTTTAATCCTAAAAGTAGATTCACCCTACAACGCAGTACTTGTACTCTTGAGCATTTATCCAAAAGAAACAAAAACTTAATTAAGTTCCCACAGAAACTTACACATAAATGTTCATAGCAGTTTTATTTATAATAGCCAAAAACTGGCAACTACCCAAATGTCTTTCAATGGATGAATGTTGAAACAAATTGTGATAAAATCTTATGATAGAATACTACAGAGCAACGAAAAGGAACAAATTATTAATATATGCAAAAATTAAAATGAACTTCAAGGGAATGATGCTGAAGAAAAAATTTTTTAAAGCCAATCTCCGAAGATTAAGTAATTCATGATTATGTTTACATATTATTCTTAAAATAACAAAACTGTGGAGATGGAGAACAGATTAGAAGTTGCCAAGGGTTAGAGATGGGGGTAGAAGGTACAGTGGGGAAACTTTGTGAGGTTTTTGTGGTCCCAGTACAAATAATACAGCACTCTTGGTTTTAATCCCTAAAGATGTTTAAAAACAATTCCTAATAAGAGTTGTCCAGATATTTAGCAATGGCAGCAGATTACAGGTATAGCTCCCCAACATGACAACTTCAAAAGAGATTGTACTAATTCAATGCATATGTTAATTTTAAAAAGGCCAGTCACAGTACTTAAATGGTATATATCTTAACGATATTATTCTAAGTGTCTAGCTATACCAGATGGACTAGCAGGATTTTCTGTACATTCAATCTTATTTAAGACAGTAAATCTTATAATAAGAGAGTTCAAAAAAGAAAAAGAAAAAACAACAAACCTCAACTACAGTTGGATATTCTCATAGGAAGATGAGGTGAAAATATGTAGCAGTGGTTCAAAAGCTTAAGCAGTGGCACCTAAATTTGGCTGCATATTAGAATCATCTGAAGCACTTTTCAAAAACCCTCACACTGACTGTTGGTCATCCTAGACCAATAAAATAATTTTAAATCTCCTCAGACGATGCCAGTGTCTAGCCAGAACTGAGAACCAGAGGACTAAGCAGCAGGGGATGTTTCTACAAAGATTTCTTAACAATAAGTCCTTTCACCCAATCAGATTTACCTTCCCACAAAGGGGTAAAGAAGGCTAGATGCTGTCCATACTTGCTTAGCTTTAATTAGCACTTGTGACTTGCCCAAATCCTAGATCATGTTTCCCCTAAATTTCATGTTATTCCCTAAGTTTTTCAAATCCAGGGCTAAGGGGTTTGCCAGGATGAGATTTTAAGTGTTCACACAGGGGAAGTCCCTGGCAAACCAGGACAGCGGTCACTACATTGAAATGTAAAGCATCCTAAATAACCCTGCCACTGCTCCCAGATACTAGTCTGTGCCAACCAGTGGAGAAAAGGCATTCTCCATTACTACCACGGCAAATGCTGCTGTACTTGCCTTGGCTACTCCCTATCTTTTCCAGGCGTCACTCCCCTTCACCTGCTGGTGGACGCTTTGGCCAGCTGACAATGCAGATATCTTCAAACTTTAAGGTGAATAAAAATCATATGGAGGGCCTGTTATAACAGAGATCACTGAGCCCCACTAGAGTTGCTGATTCCATAGGGCTGGGATAGGGCCCTAAAACTTGAATATCTGACACATTATCAGGGGACGCTGGTAAAGCTGGTCAGCTTGTTACCGAATGCAGGTTCGTGTGTCTGAAGCACAGTGAGGCCAAACAAACCTAAAGGTTGGAGTCTGGAGAAGAGAAAGGTTTATTGCAGGATCGAGCTAGGAGAGGGGTGGTCCGTGTTCCAAAACCCCTGAAATCTCCAAAGGATTTCAGCAAAGCATTTTTAAAGGCCAGGTGAGGGAGGGACATCCCAGGGCATGTGATCAGCTCGTGCACAATCCTCTGATTGGCTGATGTTGAGGCCACAAGGCAGGTAACATTATCCATCCTTAGGTGCCAGAAGGTCTGGGGGCTACGTGCTCATGATCATCAAGGAGTTCATTTCTTCCATTGGGTGGTGGTTTTTAGCATCTGAAAACTCAAGAAATATGCCTGAGATACTATTATCTGAGTACTTCAGAGAGAAACTACAGTAGAGGATATGGGGGATGGGTCTGTCCTAGGAAGGCCCCATAGGGTACTGCTTGGTTACAAGGTGACCATACTTTGAGAACCACTGCTCTAGTGGCTTGGAATGTTAAGAAAGTAATGGAAGAATCCCTTCCCAGACCTAGATTCTAGTATCACCAGCTATGTTGGTGGGAGGAAGGGTAAGTTTTGTCCTTGCTTGGACTTCTTGTTCATTTATATCAAAGCCTATTTGAGGCAGTGCGTTCGGCAGTCCTGCAGATCTGTCTTTTGCTTCAACAGTGTTTGGAATGAACAGACCCAGGGACGCTCCTTGCTCCAGCCCCCGACCACCCTCCAACCTTTCTTCCTTTCGCAACCTTTGGAATCAGACACTCAGCTATCCTCAGCCTCCAGGACAGGCCAACACCATTTTTTGAGCTTAGCTCCTTATCACTGATCAACCACGAGTTCCCAGGTTCGTCAGAATTATTCCACCGAGGTGGAGGCCGCCATCCACCGCCTGTTCAACATGCATCTGTGGACACTTACCTCTCTCTGAGCATCTATTTCGACAGCAACAATGGGACTCTGGACAGTATGGGCCACATTTTTCGCCAACTGGCTGAGGAGAAGTGTGAGGGCGCCCAGCGCCTCTTGAAAATGCAAAACCAGTGCTGCGGCCGCGCCCTCTTCCAGGATGCGCGGAAGCCTTCTCAGGATGAGTGGGGTAAAACCCAGGATGCTGTGGAAGCCGCCATTCTTAGGGAGAAGAATCGGAACCAGGCACTATCGGATCTGCGCGCCCTGGGTCCTGCCCGTGAAGACTCCCAGCTCTGTGACTTCCTGGAGAGCCGCTTCCTGGAGGAGCCGGTGAAACTCATCCAGAAGATGGGCGACCACCTGACCAACCTCCGCAGGCTGGCTGGTCCGCAGGTTGTGCTGGGCGAGTATCTCTTTGAAAGGCTCACCCTCGAGCCAAACAGGAGTCTCTGAAGTCCAGCCGCGTCTGAGGAGACCCTCTGGCGTCAGAGCTTCTGCCTGAAGCCCCGCTCTGCAGCCACTAGGCAGCTTTGTAACCGCCCTGGAGCCCTCTCCCAAGCCTTGGACCAGATGGAAACAATAACGCTTTTTGCAGAAGGAAAAAAAAAAGCCTATTTGAAATACAAAAAGAATAAAGCGAAAAAAAGAAATATATACATATATTCACGTTCTTCTAACATATGAATTGCCCCACTTTATCTGTGTGAAATAAGTTTGTTCCCATTATTGGGCTGGTTCTCAAGCTTTGCTGCTCGTTTGAATTACCTAAAGAGCTTTGAAGAAAAACATTGGTGTCTGGGTCCCAGCCCCAGAGATTTTGATTCAGTAGGTCTAGGCAGGAGCCTGGGCACAGGGAGGTCTCAGAGTTCCCCAGGTGATTCTAATGTGCAGCAACTTTGTGAACCACCTCTTGGCTTCAATGCAGCTAGTCATCAGATATTAAATCTAAGACACATGGACTACTAGTGCGTGAGCTCTGTCGCTAGGTGTATTCCATTTTCTTCCTCCTGGAAGATTCGTGCCAGGGAAAATGATTGATAGTTGTGTTACTTCTCTGAAATGGATGGAAATTTCCAATTAGCGTGAACAGGGGAGGGTGAATGGGTGAATGCAATAAGGTGTATCATTTACGTATTGCCCTATGTGTATGGCTAGAAGCTTTTGCAACTGAGGTCTGCCCTACTTTTCATCCTAATGGTAATGCTTGTCCTCCTAATGCAGCTGTAAACTTTATAAGCCCATAGGTAGACAGCATCACAAAATATTTACCCCTCCCCACTGGCCCACTCTCAAGCTTCACTCCCCTTCCCCAATACACAAATGTACATCAATGCACTTGAGACCAATATCAACATACTGACCTTCAATTCTTCTACTTTGCAGCTTCCCTCTTATCAGGAGATGTCAGCATTTAGTGCAAGGACAAATGCTTGCCTCTTGAGGAGTAATGTAGACAAAGCCTCCAAGAGACAAATAGCCCTCAGGGAGGGGGCAAAAGTCTTTCAAAAAGGTTGATGCCCAGAGGAGGCATTTTCAGTCATCTCAGCTTAGAGGTCAAATATCCAAAATTAAAAAGGTTAAAAAAAAGAAGAAGAAAGCAAGGAAGAAAAGAAGGAAACAATTTTCTTATCTCATAGTAATAAGGCAGTTTTCCTTAAAAAAAAAAAAGACTTATGGGGCCTCCCTGGTGGCGCAGTGGTTGAGAGTCCGCCTGCCGATGCAGGGGATACGGGTTCGTGCCCCGGTCTGGGAGGATCCCATATGCCGCGGAGCGGCTGGGCCCGTGAGCCATGGCTGCTGAGCCTGCGCATCCGGAGCCTGTGCTCCGCAACGGGAGAGGCCACAACAGTGAGAGGCCCGCATACCACAAAAAAAAAAAAAAAAAAAAAAAAAAAAAAAAAAAGACTTAAGACTTAAATTCTCTTTCCTAATCAAAATGTGCTTTTCCATCTTTAGACTATTCCTCTTATATCCTGTATTATTCATGATGTTTAATTCTTGAAATGGCACATGGATGAAAACAGAAGCTAACCTCTTGTTCACTATGAATTAAATCTTCTTTTCCTAGGACCCGTCTACAATGCACAATTTGGGGTTGGCCAACATAATTATTTTCTCTGAAATACGTTACAGCATTTTGCCTTTTCAATATATAGTTATACAATACATTGTTAACACAACATATTTAATATAGTCAATATAGTAAATACAACTACAACACACATGATATGATGCCACTTTGGTGATTTTCTTCATCCATGTAACTCTGAAATTTGACAGTATAGTTTTCATATTCTAATGAGCTGAGTATTACCTTTGCAAGGATAGAACAATAAAATAAATTCATAATATTCTTGTGTGGTTTGCCCCTGGGGTGGATTACCATAATGGGGGGATATTTGAGCCTTTCCCCAAGTCATTAAAAATCCTCCAGCGAGCAGCTCCTTGTCCTCTCCAGGGAGTGGGGGGAAAGGATCTTTAATCATAATAATCTTGGGGGGAGAAATCTCGGAAATAAGACATCTGCTTCTGTGCCTTGTTGTTTTGCAGAATAGCAATGATTGCCTTAGCAGCTTCTATTGCCATATGTATACAATAAGTAAATGAACATAAAATTGAATGAACGCATAAAAGAAGGATAAACCCACCCAGCTTAACAAACCCACTCTCTCACCTGCTGTGCCCTGAAACATGAAAGAAAGAATCACGGGATCATAAGGATTAATAAAATAACAGTCTCTGTTAACAATATTGACAGGAGGTATAAGGATAATTTGTCTGATGTGGGACCAACAGCTTAACTAACTGCTTAATTCTTTTTTTTTTAAAGGGTAATTCATTCATTTATTGTTTACAGATTGCAAGACAACATCTGAATTTTTGTAGCACAATTTAAATGTTTTACTTTTTTTGATAAAGCAGAGTATAATAGCAAAAACAATTAGTTTCCAGTAATATCTATATCTCTATTCAGAATTAAGTCTTCCACAGACATGTAACCTGGAAACAAAAGCCTGTTACAATAAGCAAAGCTTCAACGGAGTGGCTACTTTTCGGGCCAGGGAAAGGTTCATCCCTATAGGAGGATGATGTGCTATGTAAAATGGCTGCAAGGTCACAGCCTTGAGGGCGTTGGAAGTCTAGTATCCTATTCCACATTAAGTAGTTCGGGGAACTTCAAACGTCCGTTCATCTGCAACCAAGCTGGCAACCTTTAACTGATATTTCAAGCAGGTAAGAAATAAATGAAAAGAAATCCCTACATTGATGTTCCTTGATTTACACTGTTAAATGGTTCATTAACATGTAATTCTGGCTAAGAATTACATTTGACACTCCTTGCTCAGATTTTGGTTAACAGTACAAATCTTTCAGAAATTCATGTTTTTATTAATCAATAATTTGTCAGCTAGGATACGTTCAGCCATCAGCTGCAACTTCAAAATAGGTGCACTGCCTCAGCGCTTTGGAAAGACATAATCTAAAACACTAATAGCAGACAAAATATCTGTTACTAGACAGCATATGTGCAGTACAGCAAGACAAAAACATATTCATATGTGCCACGGACCAGCCTCAGAAAGAGGATTTCACCGCCCAGGGTCAGAAGGGACGGGGTAAGGAACTGAAGTAGCACCGTCGAATGGGGTCAGAAGGACCAAGACAACTGATGGTTGCAAGGCAAGTTTTATTATGCTACAGTTGCAGATTATATAGACTAGAAAAGGGAAGGTTGCCAGACGGTGGTTTACATTATCTAATGACTGTCTCGGCTCAAGGTTAACTTCCCTGGGAGAAAACCCATAAACCCAGAATCATCCAAAATAACCTGCACGTGCAGGGTGGAGACAGATTGGCTTGTCTCATTTTACATTCTTTCTGATTTCTGGGCCCTGGTGATTTATCTCCCATGGAATGGAACAAGGAGGGGAACAAGTAGGGACGGTCCCTTCGAGCAGCGGCGGCATGCCTGGCATGTCTGTAGCCTGCTCTCAAGGCTGACTGCTTCCCACAGGTCCCCCTTTTTTATTTTTTAATTTTTGCTGCAAAACAATTCCATGAAGCTTAGTGCCGAGAGTAGTATACTGTTGCATGAGGATATGAAACAGACATGAGAAGATTATTATCAATAATAGGCAAATTATGGCCAGGGTAATAAATCCTGACAACCCTCTAGTAATCCACGACTAAGGGTTTAACCACTTTAAATGATCCAGTAAAGTTTGAATTACATCTTCTGGTGAAATATCATCAAGATGTGCATTTTGTATATCCTGAATTTCAGCATTTAATTTCTTAAGATCAAGACTAATATTATTATCTGACCAAACACTCAGCAGATGCATTTTTACTTTTTCCCATTCCCAAATACAGTCATTGTACTTGTAAGGAATAACACAAATCCACGTATACTTTGCATGACAAGCTAAACGCATCCTCAATTTTAATGCTGCCATCTGATCTCCAATCCTCAAAATTGCGTTTTTAAATTCATCTAACTTGTTATTCATCTGTAAATCTGTGTGACTTTGTAAAGACTAAGCAAGACTGGTATTTTGAGATAATTGATTAGCAAAGTGAGCATGATTAATACTCTGTGAAAGAGCAAGACGGGCAGTAGCCGCGGTAGCAGACAGAGCAGCCAAGGCAAGTAAACTTACTATTAGCCACCCAATAAAGCGTCTCCTTCTCTGCAAGGCTTTGGAGAGTTCCACCCATGCCTGTACTCCAGTATCTTCATACCAAGGTTCTCTCAGAAGTACAGGCACCATAACATATATGGGTTGGGTTGCCTTAGTATAAGCACAGATTGTGTTCCTGCAGAAGGGAACATACAACTGCTAAAAATACAATGAACACAGCTAATATTATATCCTCCTTTGGAAGAATTACCAATGTTAATAGAACCAATCAAAAGTGTATATGGAGGAGCAACACAAGTTATAACAGGTGTATTGGAATAAGTTAGAGCTAGTTTCCATATATCCCAGTTCTTTTGAAATGTGATAAACCTATCTATGATGGGAATAGAAGAGATAAGAATTGACCCCTTGGTATGATCTGTAGTACACCATATTTGGTTATTATTCCAAGATGCATTGCAACATTCAAAATTGGATCCAGCAAAGTTAATGGTCATAAAAGGAGGAAATTGAGTTTTTGATTTTCTGTTAAGAATAGTAACCTTATGTCCAACTATAAGTAGCCCTTGTCCTCCAAGTAAATGCTTCATACAGAAATAATTTCCTGAATCTTCACCTGGAACCTTGGCTATAGTAATAGTGGAATCCCAAAGTGGTGAGGCATATGAGATTTGACCTCTAATATTAATAGCTTGCCCATTTTTATACCAAATGATGGTATCCTTAAGATCCTCTCGTCGGCTGGTAGCCGGGCCTGTAAGAGTAATGTTGGTTCCTGTAAAATGAAGGCTCATGAAAGCAAAACAGTGTAATAAATGAGTGATAACATGTTTAGTAGCTTCTCGGGTCTGTGCTGTAGCACAGAGGAAACCAGAATAAGTATCAATAGTGACATGAACAAATTGTAATTTCCCAAAAGACGGGATATGAGTAACATCCATTTGCCATAAATGGCTAGGTAATAATCCACGAGGATTAACACCATAATGTGGAACAGGAAGGTGAGGTAAGCACTGTGGGCATTGCTTAACAATTTGTCGGGCGGCTTCACGAGTAAGGGAAAATTCTTTGCGTAACGTAGCCGCCGACTGATGGTGTAAAGCATGCGATTGCTGTGTTGCTTGTGAAGCAGTTTGATCATAACTTACCATAATATGAGGGTGTCCAGGACATGGACCATGAGTATCAACAGTATGAAGATAATGAATGCAATACCTTAGCCATTCTTGACAGCATGACGAACGGAAAGGAGGAGGACGGTAATTTGGGATATGTCCTGCTTTAGGGAAAAGAGATTGAGGAGGAAGAGTAACTTTAACTTTATTTTTGGGAGGAGAACGCACAGGATAAAGATCACGTTTAGATCGAGTTAAAACATCTGCAGCCGCATTAAGTTTAGACAATGGACCAGGCAAGTTAGAATGAGCACGGATATGCAGAGCTGCAACACGACCATCGTGGGAACGAATAAGCTGTTGAAGCAAACGAAAAGAGGATGATAATTCAGGGTCATTAGTATGTCCGCTGGTCGCAGTCTCCAGAAGAAATAATAAGCTGATAAGATATTTACTATCAGAAAACAAATTAAAAGATATAGAAGGCAAATGTTTAAAAGCCATAATGACAGCATACAGTTCAACACGTTGAGCTGAAGTCAAGGAAGTTTGTTTAATGAGTTTGGTTCCGTCGTCAATGATTACAGTAGCCACTCCTGAAGAAGAACCGTCTGTAAAAACCAAAGGTACATGAGGAATGGGCTGTTGCCTAATTATAGAAGGAAAGGTATAACAGTTAACTTTGTCTAATTGGATCAATTTATCAGCAGGGTAATGGCATTCCAAGGCACCTGAAAATCCTGCAAGAGCAAGACCCCATTCATTACTATGTTGAAAAAGCCAATTTTGTTGACTAACTGAATAAGGGATAATAATTTGAGAAGTTTCTATACCCAGAAGTTGTAAGCATCTAGTTCTACCTTGCATTATTAGCTTACTAAGTTCAAAATAAGGGTTAATAACCTTAGAGGATGTAGTTTTCATATGAATCCATTCAATAATTCCAACAGTTTGCCGTAAGATGGCAGTAGGCACATGAGGTGTTGGACAAGCAATTAAAGAAATTGGCAGGTGAGTATGCATTCGAGTTAATTGTGCAGAGCTGATAGCTCTATTAACTATTTGTAAAGCTTGAAGTGCTTCTGGAGTCATAGAGCGTGAAGTAGAAGGATCTGAGTCACCTTTAAGAATATCAAACAAAGGCTCTAATTGAGCAGTAGTAAGTTTTAAGGAAGGCCTTGGCCAATTAATATCTCCAAGTAATTTTTGAAAATCCTTTAATGTTTTTAAATTATCCACTCGAATTTGCAGTTTTTGAGGCCTAATGGTAGTGTTATCAATATATTTTCCCAAATAGAAAAATGGAGATTGTCTTTGAATTTTTTCTGAGGCAATGACCAAGCCAAATGATTCTAAGGATTGTTGTAAAAATTGAAAAGCAGTCTCTAATAAAGAAATATTATCAGTGGCTAAAAGTATATCATCCATATAATGTATGAGATATAACGTTGGAAACCTTTTTCTCACAGGAGTTAAGGCCTGAGCCACATATTTTTGGCATAATGTAGGACTATTTGCCATGCCCTGAGGCAATACTTTCCATTGAAATCTCCTCAGGGGTTCCTTAAAATTTAAGGAAGGCAAGCTAAAAGCAAAATGTTTTCTATCTTCAGGAAACAAAGGAATAGTGAAAAAAACAATCTTTTAAATCTATAACTAAAAGCTGATAATTGTGTGGTATGGCTGTTGGAGAGGGTAGGCCTGCTTGAAGAGCTCCCATTATTAGCATAGTTTTATTAACAGCTCTTAGATCCTGTAATAACCTATATTTTCCAGATTTTTTCTTGGTAATAAAAATAGGAGTATTCCAAGGACTATTGGAAATTTCTAAATGCCCTAATTGTTCCAGTACTAATTGTTCTGCAGCTTCTAATTTCTCCTTTGTGAGGGGCCATTGGTCCACCCATACAGGGTCATCACTCAGCCAAGTAATTGGATCAGCAGTGAGTGGAGGAGAATCCAAGGCCCCTAAGAAAAACCCAAACCTTGTCTATCATTTTTTATTTTCACATCAATAGGATAGACAGTTCCTTGTTGATTTGTTCCCAGCCCTTTTGTGGGAAGAAATCCTTGATCCAACATCATATTAGAGACTTGAGAATTTGGACTATAAAGTAACACTCCCATTTCTTTTAATATATCTCGGCCCCAGAGGTTTAAAGGCAGCCTAGGCAAAACATAAGGCTGGAAGTATCCTGAATGGCCCTCACTATCTTGCCATAATAATAACTGACTACTTTGCATAGGAGAAGAACTCTGTCCTATTCCTTGAAGTTCTGTAATAGTAGGACTAACGGGCCAACGTTTATGCCAGTGAATCTGTGTCATAACAGAGACATCAGCTCCAGTGTCTAACAAACCTGAAAAAACCTTTCCATTAATGGTTCATTTCATTTCTGGACGTTCTTTCCCTATCTTCTGAATCCGGTAGGCAGCATTAGATGATCCAAAAGCCTTTGTGTCTCTCTTTTGATGCTGTAAAATTTGTCCATGAGGTACAAAGGGCAAAAGTAGCAATTGTGCAATTTTATCCCCAGGAGAAATCATTATTATATTTTTAATAGTTTGTGCCATGATTTTTATTTCTCCTTCGTAGTCAGAATCTATGACTCCTGGCATAATAGTTAAACCCTTCATGGTGACACTACTTCTTCCCAATAATAGTCCCATCAAACCCTTGGGTAAAGGTCCATAGATGCCCGTAGAGAAGGCCTGAGGACCCATTTCAGGAGTTAATACATATCGGGCGGAGGTACTGTGGTCCAGTCCTGCGCTTCCTGCTGTTTCTCTGGAGAGCAAAGATATTGTATGTTTTGGTTTTTGGTTAATGTCTGATTGATAGTTTGAGGAGGATACACAGACATTGCCCCTATTATCTGTTGGGGCCGGGGAAGGCCCCGGGAGGAGTTTCCCGACAGTGGTGTTCCATCCTTGTGGGACACTGAGCGACAATCTCGTGCCCAACGTTTTCCCCTATTGCATTTAGGGCATAAACCAGGGATTTTCTGACCATCTGGAGGGTTTTGAGTAGGGAAGGAAGGACCAGGGTTACAATGAAAAGATCTACATTCTCCAGCAAAATGACCTGCCTTTGCGCATTTAAAACTAGTCTTTGTTCTCTTTGGATTGTTTTTAAACCCCACTTTAGTTAATGCTGCAGCCATAGCAGCACCCTGTATATAAGCAGGCCCAATGTCTGCACAAAGGCGAATATAATCCTCCAATGTTCCCCGTTTTCTCCAAGGTCGAATCGCAGCCTGACATTCATTATTAGCGTTTTCAAAAGCAAGTTGCTTAACTACAATTGTACCAGTGAGTCCATCCACAATGAGTATCCCCACCGGCTGTAACAATCTATCTACAAAATCAGCATATGGTTCATCAGGTCCCTGTCTAATTTTTGAAAGATGCTCAGTTTTGTGTGTAGAAGATAATTTCCTCCAGGCTTGTAATGCCAAATGATTTATTTGAGGATAAGCAACAAAGGGATAAGTTAATCGATCTTGTAAAGAAATAGATTGTCCTTCCCCAATCAGCATATGATAATCAACTGGAATATCATGGGTAGCATTCTTTTCTGCTTGTTCAGCAGCCCGTTCATAAAAATCAAACTTCCATATTAAATAATCTCCACCATTTAAACAAGCTCGTGCAATAGACTGCCAATCAGCAGGGGGAAGAGCTTCTCCTGTAATAGTGTCAACCATAGCAGTAGTAAAAGGAGCAGTGGGCCCATATTGAGCACAAGCAGATTTTAAATCTTTCAAAACTTTAAAAGGAAGAGCCTGATGCTCCCTAATAGCCTGTTGAGCATTATTAGGATCAGGTCTTTCCGTGACAGGACAACAGAAAATAGGATCTTCTCCTCGTTTTATTGCTGCTTGTACAGCACGTTGCAAGGGACTGAGCAGTTTTACAGATGGAGAATTTTGAGGAAGACAGTCCTTACTAATTTGCAGCTTTTTCACTGACTTATCTATTATAGCCATTAGAAAATCATCCTCAGGATATTTCTCCCTTTTATGTTTAAAAGCCTCATCTGTTAAGTCAAAATGTTCCTCTTCATCTGAAATATTTAAATTAATTAGCTCTTTCGGTTTAGGAAGTGGCGACACAGTAGCTGACAATACAGTCTTTTCTTCTGTCAGAGGCTTATGTTTTTCTGACTTTACATTCAAATCAACACTATCATGAGAAGAACCTAAACATATTTTTATCAGATTCCACAAACTAAATGTAACAACGGCAGTATGACTAGGCCCTCGAGACTCATAATAATTTTTTAAATCTTCTCCAACTTTCTGCCAGATTTCTGTGTCACAGAGCCGCCATCAGGAAACCAGGGAGATACATCATGGATATGCTGCAAAAATTCAGTCAACTGTGAGGTAGAAACTTTATTACCCCGAGCTTTAAGCATCAAAAGTAAAACCGGAGCAAATAATTCACGCTCCTTTGAGCCCTTTTGCCCCATCTTATTTTACTTCTGACTGTTGCCTTATGCCTCTATTAGTTTCACTTTTACTCGTGTCCACACATATTTTGCATAAGGGTTCTCTTACCTGCACTTTCTTTTTCTTTTCATTGGCTTCACGCTTCAGCTCCCTGTTCGGGCGCCACTTGCCGCGGACCAGCCTCAGAAAGAGGATTTCACCGCCCAGGGTCAGAAGGGACGGGGTAAGGAACTGAAGTAGCACCGTCGAATGGGGTCAGAAGGACCAAGACAACTGATGGTTGCAAGGCAAGTTTTATTATGCTACAGTTGCAGATTATATAGACTAGAAAAGGGAAGGTTGCCAGACGGTGGTTTACATTATCTAATGACTGTCTCGGCTCAAGGTTAACTTCCCTGGGAGAAAACCCATAAACCCAGAATCATCCAAAATAACCTGCACGTGCAGGGTGGAGACAGATTGGCTTGTCTCATTTTACATTCTTTCTGATTTCTGGGCCCTGGTGATTTATCTCCCATGGAATGGAACAAGGAGGGGAACAAGTAGGGATGGTCCCTTCGAGCAGCGGCGGCATGCCTGGCATGTCCGTAGCCTGCTCTCAAGGCTGACTACTTCCCACACATATGTTGGCTTGTTTAAGCCTCAAGCCCTCGATCCTTTGTTGAAATACAATAATTTCATTCCTGTGGTTTTCAATACCAAAAACTCAACCTCCAGGAGGGCTAAAGTCTAATTTGTACTCCAAACCAAGTAGCAGTGCAGTTCCCTACTACTGAGGCTGAATCCATAAAGACTTCAAGACCACGACCAGAAGACAAGTTATTATATATAATACCCTAGAAGGCCTGAAACATAATTATCATATACATAGCTGGTCCTTCAGAGCTTTTTACCTATAACATGTTTTTTGATGAAAGTTATTTAATGTACTGGAGATAACTGTGACTTACTGATCAAATATTTGAATACTTATACTTACCTGGGATTTCATTTCTGCTGAAAGAAAAAGGAAGAACAGGACTCACCTAAAAAAAAACAAACTTTAGAAATGAAAGTAAAAATCTTATCACACACTCTCACTTTTGGAAGCAGCATAGAGGGGCAGTCAACGGTAAAACACTGGTGAAATAGGTCAAAACTCTAGGCCAAAAATCCATTATTATTATCGTCAGTGACAGTACCACAACTGTGCCCTTCATAATTAATAAGAACTCCTAAGAATCTTCATTTGGCACCAGATGATGTGTTGAAGAGAAACACTCTGGGAGGTTTTGAATCACACTTGGTATTTTGTTAGCCACGTTACAGGAGAATTTTTAAAGTGGGGGGAAGGGAAGAAGGAAACGGACCAGAAAAAGAATTGAGGCCATCATCTACAAACCAACAAAGCACTGAGAGTTCCAAACGTTATGTCAGACACTAAAGGGACTGATATAGGCTCAAGTGGTTTATAAAACCTATAAAAAGACTACACCAGCAAAGTCCCCATTTATCTGTAGAGTTCAGAAACTAAAACAAGGAATATTTTAGCTTAAAACCTTATCTCAAGAGAATCATATACACTTCACAGGAATAAAAATACCTGAAACCAAACATTTTTAAAAGCTCCAATACCCAAAATATAAAGAAAAAAATTAATTCAGAAGACTCAATCAATCCATGATAATCACAAAACGGCTGGGCAATCTCTATCTCCCTTGCACACTAACCATCCATCCCCCTGGAAGACCAAGGGAGATCAGACCTTCCAGACTTACCTTCCAGACTTACCTTCCAGACCTTCCAGACACCTGGCTGCTGCAAAATTCGATGGAGACTCCTTGTGGAACAGCAGTTTCGCATCTCTTGGGTCCCTCCCTATCGTGATCATGCAGGAAGCAAGTCTGGCTGTGCTATTTCTTATCATTGTCTGTCACCCATCTGCACCATGATATTGAAAAAGTAGTTCCCTTTCCCACAGAAGGTTGAGGCTCAGCTACAGGGGTAATTCTCCTGGGCACACAGTCATTATTTAGGCCGACTCAGCGACTTCAACAGGCTTAATCATGTGATCAGGTTTGTTGCCAGCTGCATAATGCTCCCACATCTGTAGATAGAGCCGCTCTAGTTCCATTGTGTATTGTTTGGTGTTGAACAGAGGGCTAGATGTTCTCTGCTTCCAGACTTTGCCACGAATTTTCTTCAGGTAATCGAGATCAGTTCCCAGTTTCACAGCTATCTCTTCATATTCTTGCCTATTTTTAGCAATCAGCTCAAGACAGCCTAAACAAGTGAGCTGGGAACCTGCAACTCGGGAAGCAAGAGTCTCTCCTGGCATAGTCACCATGGGGGTCCCTGCCCAAAGGACATCCATCCCTGTGGTGTGGCCATTACAGAGTGGAGTGTCCAAGCAGACATCAGCCAGTTGGCCTCTCCGAACATGTTCCTCTTTAGGAGCAACAGGTGAAAAAATGATACGGCTCAGGGGAAGGCCCATATTTTGTGTGTACTGTTGAATATTAGCTTCTCCTGCTGCTGGAAAACGCAACAGCCACAGTACACTATTGGGAACACGCTTCAGAATATTTGCCCACATCTGCAAAGTAGATGGGTCAATTTTGTATAACTGATTAAAGTTACAATACACAATGGCATCTTCCGGTAACCCGTACTGAGAACGTGTGGTTACAATAATGGTACGGGGAACCTCCTCTCCAGTGGCAGCCTTATTGTTGATCAGGGTAGTTGCCAGTCCATTGCTAATACTGAATCCATTCATTGTAATCTGAATTTGTCCTCTGTTAATCATTTCAATAACTGCTTCTGCAACAGTATTCATAGGAATGACAGGCATATTAAGAGCTGTATTACTGCTGTCTGCGTTGTCTTCTCCATCAGGACATTTCATCTTGACTATTTGCACATCTGATAGACTATCAAGAAATGCTTGGAGGTCGATGCCATTCAGCACAATCCGATTGTCATAAAGGTGCCCATTGGACTTAAAATCGATGATGGCTTTTTTCTTCAGGTGAGGGAACATATTAGCATGATCACCAATAAAGAACGTATGGGGCATATAAGCCAGTTTCTCAGAATACTGCTCAGCAACTTCAGCAGGTGACGTTTCCTGATCAGTGATGATATAATCCATGAAAAGCGCGCCACTAGTCCCAGGGTACCCCAGCCACATTGCCTGAATAGGAGCTGGCCTGAGAGCAAAGAGTTCATTTCGAGCACCCCTGGTATAACCATTCATATTTACAAGGATGTGTATACCATCTTGATGGATGCGATCAGCTGCTTTCCCATTGCATGGAATCTGAGAAAGATCAGTGAAATGATTGGCTTCTGCCATCACCTTCGCTCGGAAGTTTGTGCCATCATGTGGGCTCAGGGCATAACAGAATATCTCAAATTTATCAGGATTGTGCATGCCTGGAATAGACTGCATAAGGTGAGAAGTAGGATGATTCCCAAAGTCAGAACTCACGTATCCTACACGCAGTCGACCATCACTGAGCTTCAAGTCTTTTGGATGTTCATACGGTGGTTTATGAAGGACACTTATATTAGCCAAGCAGAGGTTCCCATGCCTCTCAGCAATAGCCTTCCTGAAGCCATGAGGAAGAGGATAGAGCATACTATGATGAGGCTGCACAGAAGGCAACCTATTCTTCTCCAACTGGTCAGCCACAATGCTGACCAACTTCTTCATTCGCTCATCATAGTCTGTCCAATCACAGACAACCTGCAGGCAATGAGCCAAATTACAATAAGCGTCAGCAAAATCAGGTTGAAGCTTCAGAACAGTGCGATAAGAAGCAATTGCTTCTGGAATATTCCCTGAATCCTGGTGAATGGAAGCCAGATTGCTGTGGGCATCCGCAAATGCAGGGTTGATCTGAACGGCACGAGTATAACACTGCAAGGCTCCCTGAACATCCTGCATCTCCCATAGAGTGTTTCCCATATTACAGTACGCATCAGCAAAGGTAGGACTGATTCGAATAGCCTCCGTATAATGCATCAGAGCTTCGTGCAGTTTTCCCTGCTGCTTCAATACACTTGCTAAATTTGAATGGGCATCAGCAAAGTCTGGGCAGAGCTCTAATGCTTTACGATACAAGCGAACTGCCTCTTCACTGTTTCCCTGTTCTCCTTTGATATTGGCTAGGTTATTCAGAGAGTCTGCATGGGTGGGACACAGCCGGAGAGCTGTATGATAACAATCTTCTGCTTCAGCAACACTGCCCTTCTCTTTGAGAGCGTTGGCTAGGTTGCAGTAAGCATCAGGGAAATGTGGTTGCAATTCAATAGCTCGCCTGTAGGTGTCTATTGCCAGATCCATCAGGCCTTGCTCATAGTATACACAAGCCAGGTTGCCATGTACCACTGCATGATTTGGACTCAAGCTTAGGGCACGAAGGTAAGCTGCCACAGCTCTGTCAAAAATCCGTGCCTCATTGAAGACATTTCCTAAATTGATATAAGCATCCAGAAAACTGGGGTCAAGGGTGACAGCCTTTTCAAAGTGATGAATTGCAAGCCAAATCTCCCCTTGTGCATTGAAAACACAGCCAAGATTACTCCAAGCTACTGCAAAGTTCGGTTGCATCTCAATTGCTTTCAAATAACATGCCTTGGCTTCTTCTAAGCCACCCAGGGCTTTGAGCAGGTTCCCCAGGTCACTGCGAACACAGTACAAATAAGGATTATACTGAAGAGCAGAGACGTAAGCTTGTACTGCCCCTTCCATGTCGCCTGCTGCTACCAAAGCGGCTGCCAGGTTAATATAACCATCGATGAAATCTGGTTTGAGACGCAATGCATGCCGGTAATGCTCAGTTGCTTCCTGCAACTGCCCTCTTTCCTTGTACACATTCCCCAAATTCGAATAGGCTTCTGCCAGAAGAGGGTTCTGTTTAATTGCCAGAGTACTAAAGTGGGCAGATCTGTCCAGCCTTCGACACTGGAAGTGTATAGATGAAAGTAATAAAAGTACACCAGTATTGCCTGGCTCTTGTCTCCAGAGCTGCATGCAGTGTCTCTCAGCTGTCTCAAAATCTCCTGCCTGATATTCTCGATGTGCCAGCTCAGCTAACCCTTGGAAGGAAAGCATACGTTTCGTTGGTTCTGTGCTGTCGGCCACGTTGCCCACGGAAGACGCCATCTGGAGCTTCTGGAGAGAGTGAAAAAAGGGGGTAATGGAGTCCCGCTGCCGCCACTACTGGCAAGAATGTTTCTAGTGGTAGCAAACACGAGCGCAGCAGCCGTACCACTGCTTTGGCACGCTTAAGCGGCGGCAACAGTTACAGGCACCGAACCTTAGGAACTATGGTTGGCCATCTACCTCTCATGCTCTTGAAATCTTAATTCTTAACCCTGCCCTCTTCCACCATTTTTCTCCTAATCAGGGAATAAAAATTACCTATCCATTTGCCTTAGAAGAAATCAAAAGTCAGTAGGCCAAACACTTTTTAAAATATTGTTTTCTGTCCAGTTGGAAATGAAATACATGATTGACTTTTCTTCATCATTCATATAGTCAACGTGGAAAACATTAGGGCCGTGAATTTCAATACAGTAAGATGAGAAAATTTTAAATTGGCCTTCCCAAACCACTAATAAGTAACCGATGTTGTATAGAATGCTAAAATCTTAGAGACTGAGTTTGATATTTTAAAAGTTCTGCAAACATTTGCTAATTTCTCCTCATCAAATTTCTCATGCCTCAAACCTGAGTATTACTTTTTAAAAGATAAATTTATTTATTTTTATTTATTTATTTTTATCTTGGCTGCGTTGGGTCTTCAGTGCTGCGTGCAGGTTTTCTCCAGTTGCGGCGAGCGGGGGCTACTCTTTGTTGCAGTGCCCGGGCTTCTCATCACAGTAGCTTCTATTGTTGTTCCACAACTCTATGGGTTCCTTTTTGGGTCCTACGAAGAACCCTAGAAATTAGTTCATGTCATTATAGGTTTTTGCAAAATTGTCAAAAGTGAGATATTTTAATTTCCATCAGGTAAGTCCAGCGTCTATTTCTTTGTCAATGTTCCTTCTATCATATTCTGCTATGTTGGATCATATTGGATTGGTCACAGGCTTTTTTGAAATCTGGCTAAGGAGATGTTTTAAGTGAGGCTATTATGTGATTTTCAGACACCACCATATGTAATGGACTATATAATATCCCATTACAGGAATAACTTCCAGTACTCTTACTGACTACTCTACTGACTTAACTAGCACAAGACACAGAAGCGTAAGGACAAAAACCACCTTACAATATAGCCATGTCTTGCACTTCACAGCTCTCAAAGCATGTGCGTTTGAAGAAGAAAAAAAGAACTGAAAAGTATAAAACCAGAAGTTATTCTGTGGAAAATTATTTCAATCATCAGGCATGTGAAAGATAAGTCAAAGATTCAGTTTTCTTCAATGCTTAGTCAAAACAGAAATTTCCTTCTGTCAAGAATATACTCCAGGGCTTCCCTGGTGGTGCAGTGGTTGAGAGTCTGCCTGCCGATGCAGGGGACACGGGTTCGTGCCCCAGTCCGGGAAGATCCCAAATGCCGCATAGCGGCTAGGCCCGTGAGCCATGGCCACTGAGCCTGCATGTCCGGAGCCTGTGCCCCACAACGGGGAGAGGCCACAACAGTGAGAGGCCAGCATACAGCAAAAAAAAAAAAAAAAACAACCCAATATACTCCAGGGGCTTCCCTGATGGCACAGTGGTTAGGAAGCCACCTGCCAATGCAGGGGACACGGGTTTGAGCCCTGGTCCGGGAAGATCCCACATGCCGTGGAGCAAATAAGACCGTGTGCCACGACTATGGAACCTTCGCTCTAGAGCCCGTGAGCCACAACTACTGAGCCTGCGAGCCACAACTACTGAAGCTTGTGTGCCTAGAGCCTGTGCTTTGCAACAAGAGAAGCCACCGCAATAAGAAGCCTGCACACCGCAACAAAGAGTATCCCCCAGTCGCTGCAACTAGAGAAAGCCTGTGCACAGCAACGAAGACACAACACAGTCAAAAATAAATAAATAAATAAGTAAAAGAATATACCCCATCAATAATGTGTGTAATGGAATGGTGTGAATGAGTATTTTATCAGAATTCCTGTAATGCACAAACCTATAGCAGTACTGAAATCAGTAATGCATTTAGAATAGTAAATATTTATGAGGAAGTAATCCATAGAGGTTTTCTCAAAGTTAACAAGGAACATTAATGCGACATTATCAATAATAAATTGTGATGCTGAAATAAACTTTTCTAAACTATTAATAACTAAAAGCAAACTCTAATCAACCATGTGAAAAGAAATCTATGTCTATAAACTACAAAGTTTATTTCTTAAAATTTTATTTCTAAAACACATAAACTGTCATATGAGGAGGCAGTTAAAGAATATATAGCTACAAGAGTGGGGAAAATGTTTTATAGAGACACATCTGGCAGTAGTTAATTTTCAAATGTCATTTTTCTAGATTTTGTGACACCTATAGTATTGATATTTGAAAGCATTTAAAAAATTGTAATTTGAAGATTTGCTACTTCCAGGTAGAGTAAAATATTTTGAAGTAAAACAACATTTCCACTGAGAAAAATTTTAAAAGCCAAATAAAATAGTCAGCATTCAATCAAAAAGTTCTAGACATACCAAGAGATAGAATCATATGACTAAAATTCTAAGAAAAGAACAGATAATACAAAAATATTTATATAAGATATTGTGTATATTTATCAGGAAAAGTCTTTATCAAGAAAAGACTTTAAAATCATCAGAATTAATATTACATTTTATTTATTTGTATATTTTATTTATATATAGATATTTATATATTTATATAAAGAACTTAAAGATAAAGCCCTAGTTAAGGCAGTGACAAAAGCAGTAGCAGTGGCAGTGAAAAGAAATGGTTATAGTCAAGGATATTTTGTCAGTAAAAGTCCAAGATCAAATGTCTGACTGCATACATGGGATGGATAGACGGAGTGGGAAAGATCAAAGTTAACTATAGAGGTTCTAGTGAAGATGGGGTTGCCATCACCCAACCCTAGGGGTTGCGATCATCCCCAAGGTCTAGGAGACTCAAAGGGAAGGTCATGGTCGAGGAAAAGTTAATTGCTGGGAAAATAAGACTCCCAGTCTCTCCATCTCCTTACACTAGTTTTTTTTTAAACATCTTTATTGGAGTATAATTGCTTTACAATGGTGTGTTAGTTTCTGCTTTATAACAAAGTAAATCAGTTATACATATACATATGTCCCCATATCTCTTCCCTCTTGCATCTCCCTCCCTCCCACCCTCCCTATCTCACCCCTCTAGGTGGTCACAAAGCACAGAGCTGATCTTCCTGTGCTATGCGGCTGCTTCCCACTAGCTATCTATTCCTTATACCAGTTTTGTTTTTCTGTTCATATACGTAGCAGCATTTCATTCAAGGGGAAAGTCATTGATCTGACTGGTCAAATTAAACACCATAGTTCAAGGCACATTTACAGTGGTTAGTTCCTCCACAATTTAGAAAGTAACGTTCACAATTTCCCTCTTCCTACACCGCGGAACACATTGGCCATTCCTCCAAAGTTTCCACTCCATAGAGTGGACCAGAGATGACGTTAGCCCAGAACTGAGAGCTTGGCATGAGATGGTGTCAGCCCCACCTAGAGCTCTGGCATAAGTTATGACCCAACCCAGCTCTACAGAGAGTTCTGCATGGAATCTTGTCTCAGCCATAATAATGTGATTCTGTTTTTCATTTGGTTTTCTTCTTTGCTTAACTTTCCCTGGCCACTCTGACAAACAAAATTTCAGGAAATCCTGGGCCACTCACTAACTTTATTCCATCTAATGTTATCCAGATTCCCAAGAAAATTACTAACAATAAAGGGGGAAATTTGGAACATGGTGAGTTTTAGGTGCCTGAAATATACAGGTAACTGAATCCAGTTAAGTAGCAAATTATTTGGATCTCAAATATGCCAGTAGAAGACCAGACTAAGCTCAATTTAATGTACTCTTACTGGAGACACATGTAAATTCTGGGTCAGTTTTGAAAATGTTAAAAGCACATAGCTGAGATTAAAAGAAAGAAAGGAACACCTGCATGTTTCAGAAAGTAACAGAGAAATTAAATCCAGAGAAATAAGAGCAGACTGATGTGTATGGGTTCCGTTCCTTAGTATAGGCCTTACGTAAATAGGGCCTGGAGCTAGAAATCTAACATTACCTTGAGGCCAGGAATTTAGACTCAGGATGGAACAATATGGAGAAGTTAGTACAGATATCCTACAGAACTTTCATGAGGAACTGTTTAGTCCATTAAGAGGGCCAAGGGAGGTGGTGAGGAAGATTGATATCTCTTGAAAACCTTCAGGTACAGAAAACATCAACACCTCTGAAAAGTAGGCCTGTCCTTCCCAGAGTTGTGATGGCCAGGTTGTCACTAACCTGTAAGGCCCTGTATGAATCAGAAACTGCAAGGAGAGTAATTCAAAGAAAACCAGATGCAGGATGGGTGTGGCAATAAATCCTAGGACCCTATCAGAAACAAAATTAAAAACACACTAGAGGGAAATTTTAACAAACCAGGGCAGAGAGTATCCTAACCAGAATAAAATAATAATTCTGAGGAAGTTACTTTACTTATTTAAGTAAGATTCAATGCATTTCCATGGCCAGGCCCTTTTGAAGAATTCTAAAACATATACAAACAATTCATTTACATCTTATATATCCCACCATCCAGAGCAAAATTCACTTAAGAACTGTACTGGTGGAAATTGGGCAGCACTATGGAGAAAATACAATGTGTTTATCATCAAAAAACATGAAGGTAAGAAAGATAATGTCTAATTTTTTAATTATCCTGTGGTTTCTTGAAATCTTTTGGAAACCCAAACTAGAGAAACCTAGGAGGAAATGAAGATTTAAATATTTAGAGATTTATCAACTCATCTATAAAACCTTTATTAATCTCTTCCTTTAATAACATTCCTGAGAGGTATAAATGTGTCCAGTGATAGGGTTGAATAAGCCTGAGAGAATTTCAATTGTTTACTATTCTTGGTCAGCTCTTTTTTTTTTTTTTTTTTTTTGTGGTACACGGGCCTCTCACTGTTGTGGCCTCTCCCGTTGCGGAGCACAGGCTCCGGACATGCAGGCTCAGCGGCCATGGCTCACGGGCCCAGCTGCTCCGCGGCATGTGGGATCCTCCCAGACCGGGGCATGAACCCATGTCCCCTGCATCGGCAGGCGGACTCTCAACCACTGCGCCACCAGGGAAGCCCTCTTGGTCAGCTCTTAAGACCTTTCAGGAGCATTTTGATTTTCATGGCCTCATCCAACAAAAGCAGGATATTTTACAGAAAGTCCTGGTCCACTTTTCGGCTTTTGTGTTTATGTTTTTGGTTTTTTCACATCGGGCGGTACTTAGGCTACCTATTGCATACTCCCTCATTCATGCATGCATTCATTCAAACAATATTGACTGAGTTGAGACATTTAATTAACACTCAATAAATGATGTTTAGATGAATGAATGCACTTTCTATCAAAGTAAGTGTAAGTACTGAGGAAAATTACAGAATGTATGATCCCAGCCCCACAAAAGCTTATAACTGTGTTGAGGATATAACATATGCTGATGAAATAACTAATATATCATATTGGACAGTGTCTAAGTTCAAAAATGAGTTTTTATAAATAATCAGAGCCTAAGGAGCACAAAGAAGGGACAGTTCATTATGGGTTGAATCTATCAATAAATGTACATTTCAGATGAGATTTGAGATTGACCTCAAAGAAGAGGACTTAGATATATGAACAGAGAACAAAAAAGGCATAGTGATAGCATGTGCATAGATAGTGTGGCCAATATTTATGTTCTTCATTAAAGACAGTCAGAGATAACCCAAATGTAACTGTTTCCATGGGTCCATTCTCAGTATCCAAAGAAAACGGCAAATCCTATCTTAGTAAAACTAATGAAAAACACAGTCTTTAACAAAGAGATTGTGAAGGAAAGGGGGAGAGAAAGGCTTGCATCCCACACCACGCAACAAAACTTATTGAATTCTTTGTTTAATTGTCTCCCTCTGAAAATTTCCTCTCCCTCTCTCTGTATGTGTCTCTTCTCCCACATCTGGCCACACTCTACCAGCCATCTTTCCAGATCTTTCCAGAACTCTCCATCCTAGTTTCATTAGGCCACAATTTAAACATCTCACAGGTCTCCAGGATGCATCCCCATCACTTATTCCACAAAGACAAACAAAGGACACTTCTCAGGATCACGTTTCTTTGAAGGAAGAGGTCATGAGGAGTGATTATAAATAATATAAGGTGGAGAGCAGTGACTTAAAATACCATTTTTCACCTTAGAATGTGAATACAGGGAACTTTGGGAAACTAGAAAATCTAGAAAGGATTCACTGATAATTATTTATGTTCAATGAATAAAATAAAATGTAATAATACGGCTAAACTCTGACAGATTCACTTTTTCAAAAGTTGCTTTCACACACCTTCACTATTGGGATGTTTGATAAACACACCTTTCCTTCTTTACTTTCTTCTTTCTTTGCAGATACTGGCACCAAACTTTCAAACAATAAGAACCTTCCCATAAGTCCCTTGCCAGGCAAGATTAAGGTATGACAATCCAAACAAAGTTTTGAAGAAGATAACTGCTTGAAAGCACAGGAAAAGAGCTGGGTTTCTCTTATTCAACAGTCACATAATGAGTAATGTGCAAATTGGTTTAAAAAGTCTCTCTGCATGAGGGGCTAAGGTTAAGATTAGAACTTCTGAGGCCAGAAGAGCAAAATGACTACAACAATCCACATATTTTCAAGAGCTGCCCTTTGGATGTGAGGGATTGATTTTTCCCACTATTTTTTCAGCAACCCACTGGTGTCTTTATTAAACGACATAAGAGAATACAGTGTGGCCAAGAAGGCTTAGATTTCCTTAGCCCCAAGTCAGATATTCTCCAGTGACTGTCCACTCAAATGAAAAAGAGAGATTTACAAGAGGAAACGGGATACAACTGAGTGTACTTTAATTTTACCTGAATTATTTGTTTTGTTTTCAATTCTCTACTGAAGTGCCTCCATTAATATATTTTTAAGAACATTTCCTTAAGTTGAAGTATTCATTCAGTATATTCATTTACTATAATTTAGAAAAGCCAAATGATTTAGGCAAATTCATTTCTATATTGCCACAGCAGTGTACTGTGAACTAAATGACACCTGGCAGTTCTTTACTCAGATACTAACTCAATTAGAAGGCAGAACAAGGATACCTACCCATTCAGGGAAGGAAAGGTCACTTAGCCTCTGTAGCTCTCTTAGGTCTCTTATCATCACAGTAACAAATTGAAGACTAAAAACCATATGATCATCTCAATAGATGAAGAAAAAGCTTTTGAAAAAAATTCAATATCCATTCATGGTAAAAACTCTCCAGAAAGTGGGCATAGAGGGAACATACCTCAACATAATAAAGGCCATATACGACAAGCTCATAGCTAACATACTCAATGGTGAAAAGCTGAAAGCATTTCCCCTAAGATCACGAACAAGACAAGGATGCCCACTCTCACCACTTTTATTGAAGGTACTTTTGGAAGTCCTAGCCACAGCAATCAGACAAGAAAAGTCAATAAATAAAAGGACTCCAAAATGGAAAGGAAAAAGTAAAACTGTCACTGTTTGCAGATGGCATGATACATAGAAAATCTGAAAGACACCATCAAAAAATTATTAGAGCTCAAAAATGAACTTGGTAAATTTGCAGGCTACAAAATTTATATATAGAAATCTACTGTATTTCTATACACTAACAGTGAACTATCAGAAAGAGAAATTAAGGAAACAATCCCATTTACAATCGCGTAAAAAAGAATAAAATACAGAAGAATAAATCTGCCTAAGGAGGTAAAAGACCTGCACCCAGGGAACTATATGACACTGATACAAGAAATTAAAGATGACACAAACAGCTGGAAAGATATACCATGGTCACGGATTGGAAGAATTAATATTGTTAAAGTGACCATCATACCCAAGGAAATCGACGGATTCAATGCAGTCTGTATCAACATATCAAGGGCATTTTCCACAGACCTAGAACAAATAATTTTAAAGTTTGTATGGAAACACAAAAGATCCTGAATAGTTAAAACAGTCTTGAGAAAGAAGAACACAACTGGAGGAATCATGCTCCCTGGCTTCAGACTGTGCTACAAACCTACAGTAATCAAAACAGTATGGTACTGGCACAAAAACATCCATCACTGGAACAGAATAGAGAGCCCAGAAAGAAACCCATGCACTTATGGTCAATGAATCTATGACAAAGGAGGCAAGAATATACAGTGAAGAAATGTCTGGGCTTCCTTAGGGATGGTTTCATCAATTAATTTGTTTTCTTAAATGGACCATACTTTTCCATGTCTTTGTATACCTTGTGACTTTTTTGGTTGAAAATTTGCCTTTCAAATATTATAATGTGGTACCTATGGAAATCAGATTCTCCCACTTTCCCAGGGTTTCCTGGGCTTTTGATTGTTGGAGGCTGTAGTAGTCTGTTTGTTTAGGGACCTTTCCAAACTATTTTTGCAATGACTGTTTTCCTTATCGTATGCACGCACTGAAGTCTCTGTTCCTTTAGTTCATGTTTAGCTAATGTTTTGACAGAGATTTCCTTGAATTCCTGCACCTAAAACAAACAAAAATAAATACACACAAGCACATCCATATGCACACTCAAAACCACACACCTCAGACCATTGTGCAGATTGCTGGATCACTCCTTCAACATTTAGCTGACCTGCATTGAGTTCAGGGCTCAGCCCATGGTAAAAGCTTAGAGACTCCTCTGGTGTGTTCAGAACATGCATCTTATCTCGAGTATGCATGTGGCATTCCTAAGTTCTCTGGACATATGTGTACTTTTTGTAGGTTCTAATTTTCCAAAGAATCTCCCCCAACTTTGGCTCCTGTATCTTATGTGGTCTATTGTATTTCAATGCACAGTCTTCTGCCCCAGCCATCTGTGCTTTGTTAGTTCACCTTGCACTTTTTTTGAGCAATGACTGCTGCTTTTCCAGACTGTGTTCCAAGTTAGCTGAGACAGAGATAAGCATCTTGTGTCAGTCCTTCAGGTAGCTCCCAGAACAGATAGGTTAGAACAGATACACATAATAATCTGAGAGTACGGTCTCTTCTGCTCCCTCCTGAAGCAGGATTGAGGGTCCCATACTAGGAATGGCCTGCTGCTACTTTAAGACTATCACTGCATTAAGACTCCACCACTTTAACACCATCACTACACTAACAGTGGATGGGGCAAGGGCAAGTAAAAATGCCACAAAGCTTTCCTGCCATTTTCAAATTGCCTCTTCCCTGGTTCAGTATGTGTTTGGTTGCTATAAATCTTTGGCTGATTTCAGGACTAAGAGAAACTCAAAGAACCCCACAGCAAAAAACAGTATAATCAAACTCTCAGAAGCCAAAGGACACAGAAAGAATCTTTTCTCCCAAAGGAGAAAGAAAAAAGAAATTTGTTACAAAGCAGGGATCCTCAAAAAGATTAGAGCTAATTTCCTATAAGAAACCACGGAAGCAAGAGGCCAGACATATTTAAAGTGCTGAAAGAAAAAAAATTGTCCACCAAGAATTCTATATTTGGCCAAACTGGTTTCAAAACTTAGGGAGAAATTAATGCATTCCCAGATGAACAAAGGCTGAGGGCATTTATTTTACAACTTCCTACCACTGCCCTATGAGAAATGCTAAATTGAACCTTCAGGTTGAAATGAAAGGACACTAGACAGCATCTCGAAGCTGTAGAAAGAAATAGAAATCTCCAGTAAAGATAAATACATGGGCAAATACTAAAGCCAGTATTGTGTTATTGGCTTGTAGCTCTACTTTTTATTTCTTACATGATTGAAAAAACAAATGTATAAAATAATCATAAATCCATGTTATTGGGCTCACAAAGTATAAAGGTGTAATTTGTGACAATAATAATGTAAAGAGGAGGAACGGAACTGTAGAGGAACAGAGTTTCTGTGTGCTACTGAAGTTGGTTTCAATTGAAATTATATTGTTTTAACTTTAGAATGGTAAATGTCATCTTCTTGATAACCACAAAGAAAATATCAATAGACTATATGCAAAAAGAAATGAAAAGGGAATCAAGAGTTCACCACAAGAAAATCGGCTAAGCACAGAAGTCAGTAATGAAGTAAATGAGGGGCAAAAAATGCATAAGACATACAGAAAACAAGCAGGAAATAGACAGAATTAAGTTCTTCCTCATCAGTAATTTTTGAAAAAGTAAGTGGATTAAGCTCTCCAATAAAAAGATAAACATTGGCAGAATGGACTTTAAAAACAACCATAATCCAAGTATATGCTGTCCGCAAAAAACTCACTTGATTTCAAAAGACACAAGTTGCTTGAACGTTAAAGCATAGAATAAAATATCCCATGCAAATAGTAACAAAAAAGAAGGAAAGAGAGACAGAAAAAGAAAGGAAGGAAGGAAGGAAGGAAGGAAGGAAGGAAGGAAGATAGATCTGGGATGGCTATGTTACTATCACACAAAATAAACTTTAAATCAAAAACTATCACAAGAGGAAAAGGAGGCCACTATATGTTGATAACAAGTTCAATCTATCAAGAAGATAGAACAACTATAAACATATATGTACCAAACAACCCCCAAATATGTGAAGCAAACATTGACAGAATTGAAGGAAGAAATAGATAGTTCTAAAATAATACTTGGAGATCAATACCTTGCTTTCAATAATGGAAAACACATCTAGACAGAAGATCAGTAGAGAGATAGGGGGACTGAATAACACATTTAACCAACTAAACCTAACAGCCGTATATAGATCACTCCACTCAACAACAGCAGAATACACATTTTTCTCAAGTACACATGGAACACTCTCCGGGAAAGACCATATGTTAGGCCACAATACAAGTACCAATACATTTTTAAGAAATTGAAATCATACAAAGTATCTTCTTTAGCCACAGTGAAATGAAGGTAGAAATCAATAACAGAACCATTGATAGCCATTTCCCATCATGCCTGCCACACATGATATAAAGCAATGAAGGGAAAAACATAATTTACCACTTAGAAAAGTGGGAAAGAGGACATACCATTGACACAGAGTGTGTGCTGTTTCCCGTTGTCAGGGATAGAAATAAATTAGCATCATTTATTCATTAGTGTGTTAATTTCTTGGTCAATCATTGGGCAGCCCGTGTTTCTGCCTGATGGGAAGATTTCCTATACTCAGTGTTGAGTGGAGCCAACCTTGAAAGGGACATTTTAAAGGATTATACTGTGATGGGCTTCGCAGTACCCTTCCTCCTATGCCAGTATTTAGGCTGGGGTATTTCCATGGAGTGTGTACAATCATAGGCCCCAGTTCACCAGAATTTAGTTTGACTCGTTCTGTTAATACATTCCCTCAGTACTTTGTCTTTTGTATCCTTTTGCATTTACTTCATTCTTTATTATCACTGCGAAACAACTTTGTTTCCTGTTCAGATGCCAAAAAGTGGATATCAATACCTCCTGAGTTTTACACATCACAGATCAGTTTTGGATATCAGGGACAGAGACAACAGCTATTTCCAAGGACTTTGAGACATACTTTGAACATGTGATTAACATGTTGAGTGTTGAAATGTGTGTCGAGCTCATTATACGTGCTCTAAAAGGTTTCAAACTGCAAATATTTAAAAATCTCTATCTTTGAATAGTTTTCCTGTGCTGTCCCTTTGTGTCAGACTGTTAATGTGCAGTCTGGCACCTTCAAATAATGTGGCTTTGTAACCAATTATTTACATGTTGTTTTATCCACAGAGAATCTTTTTTAAAAAAATAAATTTATTTATTATTTATTTTTGGCCGTGTTGGGTCTTTGTTGCTGCACACAGGCTGTCTCTGGTTGGGGCGAGCGGGGGCTACTCTTCGTCGTGGTGTGCGGGCTCCTCATTGCTGTGGCTTCTCTTGTTGCGGAGCATGGGCCCTAGGCGCTGGGGCTTCAGTAGTTGTGGCACGCGGGCTTCAGTAGTTGTGGCTCATGGGCCCTAGAGCACAGGCTCAGTAGTTGTGGCACACGGGCTTATTTGCTCCGCGGCATGTGGGATCTTCCCGGACCAGGGCTCGAACCCATGTCCCCTGCACTGGCAGGCGGATTCCCAACCACTGTGCCACCAGGGAAGTCCCCACACAGAGAATCTTAAGGTCAAAATATACAACTCGATTAACTACACTTCCTCCTGTTCACATTTCCCTCATCTTTTCTTCATCTTCTGTCTATGTTTCCTTGGCCCTGTTTATATTAAGCGCTTTTGCCATTATATTTGATTGTTTGTATTCCGGTGAGTTACCACAATGCTTTATGAGACACGCTAGGATATAAATGCATTTAAGTTATATGTATATATATATATATATATATATATATATATATATATATATATATACACACAAACACATATATATGTAGTTTGCTTGAGTGCAGTGTTTTTTGTTTTCTGTACTGAATTCATTAGCATGGGTCAGTATAATATTTAGCATTGGTCGATATGTAATTTGTAAACTAATAAAGTCTTAAAAGTGAGGAAATAAGTCTTTCAAATTTAATTATTTATTTTAAAGAGCAGAATAGCATACATAAACAGGTGCCTAATGAAAACGTGTATTCTAATTTGGAACTCTCATGAACACCTATTCTTTTGTTCTTCTAATGGTATGATCGTAGGCCATTTGATTATTTTTATTTTTATGGCTTTAACTTTAGAATAATGAAATATTCGTAAATTTTAAAAAGTATTTTTCTTTATTTGATGGGGGTGGGATACTGGAGAAATGAAAGGTCAAACACCTATTGAGGAATCCATACTTCTCTATATAGTGTGTACTTTTATTTCAATAACTGATTTAAAATTCCTAAAAGGATGCTATAATAAGTTATTATGCCATTTTACAGACTGAATTAAGTGAATTTCAGGGAGGTATGAAACTTGCCTAAGGCTATCCAGCTGCCAAGTGGTAGAAGTGAGAATTAAATCCAGGTATACCTATCGCCAAAGTTTCTGCTCATCTCTTTACGTCATCCACTTTTAATAGCCAATGCTTTTCTGCTTACAAATATGACTGACGTTTCCAGACAGTCAACATTGCTTTTTAATCAGATAGAAAAATTACTGTTGCTTCTCTAAAGACATATTCCTTTTCCATTAAGTGACCTTAGTTGTTCAGATAATACTTCCAGACAGTAGTCATCATACAGTTGGACACTAAGAACAGAACTCAGGGATGTGTCTAGCACTCAGTAAAGACCAACTGGGCTCACTGATAGTACTTACGGTCATTTCCTCTAGACTAACATAATCTTATTAATAAGACCCTAATAATTCACAGTACTGCCCTTGCCTGATTGTTTGTTCTTCTCCCTCTATCACTCTCTCTTTCCCCATATGATTATTATTTTTCACAATTTTTGGTGAATTAAATTCAGGGATTAGTATTCAGGAGCGCTAGTCACAAAAGCAGAGAATCTTAGCTCACACCAAAGGAAGAAAATAGAGAAAAAGTATAAATTATATGAATACACACATATCACACATGTACCAACTATATGTTGCACTTCTCCAAAATCTATTCGGTATCTGCACATCTATTGTATATTAGCAGTAAGACAAGAAATGAGCGTAACGCTCTGTTTACAAGATACAGAAAACAGACCCAAATATGGAAATTACTAGCGATGAGAATGGGGAAGAAAGACTACAACAAGGAATGTAGATGATATTTTTGTTTCTTAGCCATGATGCCAAATATTGAACTTTCAACTTGAGACAAGGAGGCCATAAAAAGTTGTATTAGTTTCCTAGAGCTGCCATGACAAAGTCCCAGAGACTGAGGAGGTTAAACAACAGAAATTTACTCACTCACGGGTGTAGAGGCTAGAAATCTGAGATAAGGTGTCAACAGGATTGATTTCTTCTGAGGTATCTCTTCTTGGTTTGTAGATGCCATGTTTTCCTTTGGTCTTCACATGGTCTTCTCTCTGTGCATGTCTGTGTCCTAATATTTTCTTTTTATAAGGACACCAGTCATATTGAATTAGAGCCCACCCATTTGACCTCATTTGACCTCAGTTACCTATTTAAGGGCCTTATCTCCAAATACAGGTAGATTACGAGGTATTGGGGGTTAAGACTTCCACATATTAACTTGAGCAGGACACAGTTCAGGCGATAATAGAAGATAAGAGTAATTTAAGCAAGTAAGTAACTATTGTTTACAGTGAGTTGCTTAAGGATATGTATTTACTCAAGAAAAACAAGAAGAAATTACATAACACTCTGTGTTATACAAAGATATTAAATTAATCATCATAACATCCTGTGAGATGGGCATTAAATTAGTCTAAGCAAGAGTAAGCAACTTATCCAGAATTGTATAGTTGGTACTTTCCAGAATTTAAACCAGGTATTTTCCCAGTTCCATTCTACGTTATATATTCATTTCATTATTTGAAATGAATTTTGAGTCTTCATTTTGCTTAGTTCCTGAAGTTATATGGGGATAGAATGGAGTTGGATATTTTCAGTGACATTCACACATGGGGCAGGAAATTGAGTCCAGAAGCTTCAGCAATGTTTCCATGGAGAACGCTAACAACAGAACCAGAAGCACCATTATCCTTTTGGTTCAGTGATCTTTCCTATAGCACTACAAGAATCAATTTTAAGAAGCCCAATGTTTTCCAAACTTTCACCAATGGGCTCTGTAGGGTCCTCTAACAATATCTAAGAGACTAACTAGTTTCACATTCCAAGCCACTTAAGACAAGGAGTTCTGATTGTTCTCTGTGAGGAAATCAAGTGACAATCATAGCTGGTAATTTAGGATAGTTTCTTCAGGGCCCAGGGAAAACCTAATACACAAGTGATAACCATTGTTAAGTGCATCTTTGACAAGGATTCATCAAGTATCAAAGAGGTCTATAAATTGGGAGAAATTATGATCAAAGACAAACATAGACCACAGATATTTAAGTAATGCTCAATTATTTATGAGTTTAACTTTGGTTAACCTCATTTTCCTTCTTCTAGACAATTTCCAATTCATCTCCACAAAGAGACCAGAATACTTACCTTCCAAAACAAGATTTATTGTGTTCCTTTAATTCAAAGCATACAGTGACTTCTACATTCACTCCACCAAGTTTTGCTAGGAGAGAAAAGGAGACATTATATTTTGTCTTGAATTACATATGCCACCATACTTGACTTAGCTCATCCTACTGGAAGCACTTTGACGGCAGATTCTACAGTCTTGTCTTACATCCTCTACGGAATCAAGCCAAGGGAATCACACATACTTACAGCTGGAAAAACGTTTGTTCTGGGTTGATACTTTTAGCCTTTACCACCAAGACTTTATCACCAAGATCTATCTTGACAGCCTCTAAACAGGAGAACTTCTTGCCTTCCGTTTTCATATTGACAAGGAAGGTAAAGGGAAGAACTGAGAAGTACCCAAAGTCAGCTAGCAGCCAGAACAGATAAATCATCTGTGGAGATATTGTTTCTTTCAAAAGATATAAACATAAGAGGAAGTCCTAGTGTTTGAAACAATTGTGCATAATAAAATTCCATGAAAACCTAGAAATCCAGATGCAGATCAGTAACATATTGGCTAAATAAGCTGTTATGTTCATGCAATGGACAAGTGTACAGACATTAAGAAGAATGAGATACTCTGTTCTATGAGATTCTCTTTTCACTGAACTCATCAGTGCTGCAAAAACAATGTTACATAATACTTTTTCTTTAACATTATATCAGGCATCCTCATCTTGTCCTGCATTTATTGCCAGTGTTACTAAAGTTTATCATTTACCTCTTTCTCTTTTAGACATATAATTTCTCCTTATTTTGGAAGCATTCATCAATCACTATTTTACTCTTTCTTTTAAATTACAAATGAATATTGAATTTTATAAACTATCTTTTGCGGGATATTTCAAGTGATTGTATAGTATTGTTCTCCTTGGACCTTGCTATATGGTAAATTATATTTTGTTATTTTATATATGCTATTTATTATATGTCGTATTATGTTTACTAATTACATTTATTATATTATAATTACATTATAACTAAGGTAGCATTTTGTTTTAGATAGGCAAAACAACCAGTGGAATAGGAAGCATCTTAAAATTAGATGCAAGAGCATAAGGGAATTGAGTTTAAAATAAAATTCACATTTTGGATCAGTAGCAAAAATTATTCAAGAAAAGGGGGAAAATATGGCTATCATTACTAAATTCTAGATACAGCAAGTAGTTAAAAGTTAAAAAATAATGAAACTGTAGAAGTATCAGAAACCTGGGAGACATGAAATAAAGTATTCATGAGGAATACCTTTCTCAGATACAAAGAAAAAAGGATACATTTAATTATATAAGAAATAAAATTTGCCTCATGGCAAAATGCACTACAAAGGTCAGAAAACAAGCAAAAGAAATTGGGAAATATATTAAGAAATGGATATGCTTTCTTTACAACTTTGGAGGAAGCACATGTTTCTTTTTCCTTTAACCTGTTATGGGGGTATTAATCTATAATGTAAGTGCATGGTTCCTTTCCTTTAACCTGTAATGTGAGACTTAATCTATATGGTAAGTGCATGGTTCCTTTCCTTTCATCTGTAATGTGAGTGTCAACATGGGGCACTGTTTCCAAGCACAGACTTTGGATGTTCCTGTACTGGTCCCATCACTGACCATCCACAAAATCTTACAAATGTTGCTTCACTTTCCTGGGGGTTAGAGTCTTAGCTAAGAAATGGAAGCAAAATAGAACTTTCCCACAGGGATGATAGAAGGTTTAAAGGAGTAAATATGTAAGTGACTTAGCACAGTGCCTAGTACAAGAGAGATCAATTATCATTTTTTAAAGAGACAGATGAAAGAAATAAAATGTGGTGTTTTCAATCTATTGATATATATCCTTGACATTAAACTACCTTTTCATTCATTGGATTACCTAACTTGCTCATGCTTTTTCTTACTCTAGTGAACTTGGGTAGCTAATATCATAGTTTAACATTTTTGCTTTTATATTTACAAGTAAATTTGACCTGTAAGTTTCTTTTTCCTTACAGTCCTAATCTATTTTCAGTATTAGGATTATATAGACTTCATAAGATGAATAAAGGAGAATTCTTCCTTCGCTATCTCTAGAAGTTTTTCTTTGTTCATATTGATGTTATCTGTTTAATAGAAGTTCCATAGAATTCACCTCCCAAATGATCTGGCTGGGTCTGGTATTTTCTTGGTGAAAGATTGTAAACTATTGACATAATTCCTTTACTGGTGAAAGAACTCCAGCTATAAATTTCCTCTTGTGTCAGTTTTGGTAAACTTTAGGAGCTAGGAAATTGTCCACTTTACAGAAATGTTCAAATTTACTGGCATTTCATATATTCTCTGCTCTAACATTGTCCTGATTCTTTCTGTATATTATTTACTTATGTTTTTGTTTTGCTTAATCAAAGTGTGTTTTTTAAATCTTTTCAAAGAATATTCTTTTGACTTACTAAATCACCTCAATTTTATACTTTTTTTCTGTTTTATTAAGTTCTGCTCATATATTTATTATCTATTTTTCTATGTTCTCAGGGTTTATTGTTTTACTCTTCTGATGTCAATTGAAACACTTGGTTATTAATTTTAGAAATCTTTTTAGTTATAGATAGTGGAACTTTTTGAAGATTCCAGCTTAGTTGTAAGTATCTAAGGGTCAGCTCGTCCACACTGTTGCTAGCCTAAGGCTTAGTTCACCCTACTGCAATGTATATATTGACATTTTTTCCCCTCGACTTTCTGTGTTTTGCTACTTCTCACTTTTCTTTGGAGAGAAGCCCTTTGAAGTAACCTTAACTTATTTTACAGCCAAAAAATCTTTAAAATAATGTGTATTTTTAAAAGATAAATCTACTTATATAATTAGGCAGAAAATCTGACCTGCCATATTTTTAAAAACAGCATAAATTCACACTTCTCCATGATTAATCTGCTATATTACACAACCTTCGAGTTTTTAGCTTTATCAATGACATGTACTTGAAAAATGTTTTAAAGATCCTACCCAGTCTTTTAAAACATCCTTGTTCCTTGTTTCAGTTCTAGTTTTATGTATATTTTCTGCCTTGCACCTGATTATTCCAACATCTGATGGATGGCCTTGGGAATATAATTCTGGTATTGATTGTTTTTGGCTGATTCTCTCCACTTCTAGCTGATTTCTTCATTATTGTGTAAATTTAGATCATGAGCTCATGTTTAGCTAAACTTTATCTGTGGGAATGCTATAGGCCTGTGTTGAAGGTCTACCTCTCCAGAAAGGGTTTAGTTTTGTGTTTGGAATACCACCGATTTGGGAGCATTTTAAGTTAATTTCTTAGCTTCTGTTTGCAAGACCGCACATAAATTTGCAACCCAAACACTGGGAACACAGATCTGGGGTTCAGAATTCTCAAGATTTCCTACCTGTTTCCTACCCAGAGCAGAGGCCAAGAGAATTTGGTCTTAGTCTCCCTTTGCCAGCAGATATTTTTTCTCCTGGCACACCCTTTCATTGAAGGTGAAGCAAGGGATAGATAGGTTTACTTCTATCTTCCCATCTAGTAGGGATGGAGTCTTACCTCCTGCCTCTCACGTGGTTATGGCCATTTATAAACAAGTCTCTATGTCAGTTGTGTCATTAAACTATGGCCTGTATTACAAATCCAGACAGATGCCTATTTCTATGGCCTGTGAGCTATGAATAATTTTCACATTTTAACTGGTAACATTTTAAATGGTTACCTAAGTACCTAAATAATATCCTCAATTTTGCTCTTTGGTCTACAAAGCCTAAAATATTTGCCACTTGGCTCCATGAAAACAGGATTTCCAGCTTCTGTTCTAAGCTATCAAGATCTTCAGTCCACTCCTAATATAGCTATAACTCTCACACATGTACCACCCTTCTTTCATGGGTCCTGGAAATTTCTACTGCATACTTCAAAAATCAACCACGCACTTAAAAATAAGTTGTGTACATTTAACCTAGCATACCTAACCGTTTTCCTTCAGGAGAGTTTTTCAAGTAATCTTGCCCACCGTATTCTTTAGAGCTTCATTAATAATGGCAAAAAATTAAAACAACTTAACATTCAACAAATGGGAATTGTTCCTAACAATTATAGAAGCACATACAGTAGAAAACTATAAACTCTTATTGAAACAGTGAGACATAACTAGTTTTATTCTTAGAGAACTCTTTATTTAGGTCCCTTTTGTTTAAAGAAGTATATTTCTGGGTATGTATGTATATAGTCATGTATTTATATACACATACATTATTTGTATGATATAGTTATATAAACATATGAAATACATACCTATACACATACCTTTGATTTATATTTGTATACATACACAGGAATATAATTATATATATTATATAGTTATATACATTGAACTGAAAACTGGCAGGATACATATATATCGTGTATAAATGTGTGTCATCTATGTGCATGTGTAGAAAAGCAGGTTGCGAGATATGGAAGCATGAGTTAGACAGGGTTCATGATTATAAAAGTAGTTATGTGTAGGTAGTGAGGTAAAGGCCCATTTGATTGAAAATATTGCATATTTTTACATCAATTGTTAGGATGAACAGATTCCTATGTAAATAAAATTATAAATAGCTATACATACTTGTATGTGTAATGTATAATTAAAATATATATAGTTTTATAGATGTATTATATTTATATTACATAATATAATTGTCTTATACTAATACATTACGTATTGTGTTATATAGAATATATTAACTATAGTGTATTATATCAGATAATAATAATTATATATTTATAATATATATAAATATATATATTTATAATTTATATATTATGATATAATTGTTTTATAATCAATATTACAGGATATATCATATTAATATTATGAACATATTAACCATATAAATACATTTCATTACCCATATATTTTGTATATAATATACGCTAGGCAAAAATATATATTAATATAATACATAATTGTTATACATTAATATAAATATTAGTATATTAAATTTATATATCAATATAATATTTAATATTGGTATATTTATATTATATTTAATATATACATAGCTAATGCTCTTTAAAGCCATCTGCTACAAGTAGAAAAAGACCAGGAGTATGGCCAAAGCAAATTCTAAAAATATTAGATTACTTATATTCATTTATATGTCATTTTCCTGGAATCTGCATCTGGCTATTAGAGAGGACACACAGCAAAATCAACAAAGAGTGCCCAGGAGGACATAGGATCCTTTATTTATCGGAACCTCAAAGGAAACACAGTGCTATCCAGTCCCCCATCAAAGAGCCAGGAGCAAACCTTGAAGCACCCAGTAAAAAGCCCATTCAAACAAAAAAGCTTTCCCACTTAAACTGGAAAAAGTTAAGTTCCCAAGAGACCCCCTACACCAACCACCGAAGCTCATTTGGCAGTAAAAACAAAAATGTTCACCGAACAACAAGAAACCCCAAACAATAGTTGTTTTAGCACAAACAAAAAAAAAGCAGCTAATTAGTGTCTCTCCTGTTTGAAAGAAGGGGGTGGGAAGTGGGCAGAAGACCTGATAGGAAAGATAAAAAGAAAAGGAAAAGGAAAATAAGTTTCCAGTTTGACACTCAAGCTGTCTTCTGCATCCATTTTGTCAAGACCACCAAGTCAATGTGGAGGCTTTTTCCTCTTTCCCTTTTCTTTTCATGAGACTGATCACAACCAGCACTGCAGATTCCATCGAATTAAGGAATGCTGTTGCCTACATGTGTGAATGAGCTGTGAGTAAAGTACTGAAGTAGAGGACACCTAAAGTGAAACGTCTTCATGAATGTCCATGTGGCTGAGCAGGAAGTTAACCTTTCACAGATGTGCTAAAGAAGAAGAGGTGCCTTTTATTTTATTTACTTTTCCCCGCACTGTGTTGAATGACTATCATCTACAAGTTCAGGCTACTTTTTGCTGAGGATTAATGCACTGGGAAGGCTGAGAGAAAACTGAACAGTAGAGCTGTCTTTTTCTTGACCAGTTCACCTTACTTTCCCAAACTCTAAGTCTTTCCCTAATTCTTTCTCCTTTTTATTGTAGTAAAATGAACAGAACACAAAATTCACCATTTTGATCATTTTACAATTCACTGTACCATTCAGTGGAATTTAGTACTGTCACAATGTTGTGCAACTATCACTGCTGTCCAGCTGAAAAACATTTTCATCACCCCAAGAGGAAACCTACACCCATTTTAAGGAGTCATTCCCTATTTCCCTCTGTTCCAAACCCCTGGCAACCACTAATGTATAATATTTGCCATGTGTATGGATCTGCCACTGCTGGACATCTCGCATAAATGGAACCATACCATATGTAGGCTTTCGTGCCTGATGAGAAGTTGTGCAGTGGTAGGAAAAACTAAAATGCGATGTACTGTATGATGTATGTTTTACTGAAGTGGCTTGGTCAGATTATAATGATTTATGATAAAATCACGTAAAGCAAGCATCACAATTCTCCAGGAATGTTCTGAAGAATGCTAATGTTAATTATGAATATGTGAATCCCAAATCTTTCATTTGTATTGACCTTATCTCATTAATTCTTCTCCCAACACTGCTATAACTAGAGTTGAGTTCTAAAATGTACCTTCCTCTTTTCCCATAGAAATTGTCCCACAATTTCAAAAAGTTCTCAAAGGTGAAAAAGTGCACACGACGTTTATCACGTTTGCAAATGCCAATGGAAATGCCAAGCTAACACTGTCCAAAATGCAATATTCTTCTGTGAGAGCACCCAACTTTAAACAAATACACATATTCTAAATACAGCTTAGATCTGTGACATGTTTTGGCCACTGAAGTATGAGCAGACATGATGGCCTTAAATGGGCAGAAGAGGCCTTAAATGGGCTTGTGCGGTTGGGCTCACCTCTTATGTTTCAGTGAACTTCTAGAGAAGACAGGACCTGGGAGCTGCGGCCTCACAGTTGGGCTTGTGTGACAGACCTCAAACTGACCCAAAACACGGAGCAAAACTAGCCATCTAGAGGTCTAAAAGAGAGCCACTGCAGCTAGCCCATAGGTCCAAGAGAAATAAATTCTTGTTTATGTAACTGACTTTGGTGTGATTTGTTCCAAAGCATTATCACAGCAAGAGCTGACTAACACAACATCCTCCAAATCATTGTTATGTAAATGGATGCCACCATGCCAACATTTAAGGCAACTGTGTACTCAAATTGTGAGAATTCTTGAACTCTTGGTGCCTCTCCAACACAATGTACATGGCTAAATTTCCACAAATAAGTTCACTAATATACCACAAAGATCTCTCTAAACTTTTATTAAACGTAATGCAAAGTTCTTTCTTTTCATTTTCTGCTTCTACATAGTTAAAATGCTGTTTATCAATGTAAAACGGTTCTTGCCGTTTGGCTTCTGTCGTTAGAGTCTTTTGAACTCTTTGGCTTTGCAGCTCCTAGGCTGTAACATTTGAATCAGCAAATGCCCCAAGGAGAAAAGCTGCACCAAGTGTCAAGCTTGCGTCTGTGTTTCCCTTCTCTCCACAACTTGGCCCACATGTCTTGGTGTCTCTCTAACATTCAGACGCCAGCGAACAGAAGTTTTCCTACTCTATCCAGCTTTTCTAAAATTTCTTTAGACTTCGCCTGATCTTATGTTATTATTCAACTATCATCTCAATTACCCCTAGGAAGAAAATTTACAATTTTTAGAGAAAACGGAACCCTGGTACACTGTTGGTAGGGATGCAACTGGTGCAGCCACTGTGGACAACAGTATGGAGGGTTCTCAAAAACTAAAAATAGAATTACCATATGACCTTGCAACTCCACTCCTGGGTATAAATCCAAAAAGAACAAAAACACGTGTTTTCAAAGACATGTATTTGAAAAGATACATGCACCCCAATGTTCGGAGCATCAGTATTTACAATTACCAAGATATGGAAGCAACCTAAGTGTCATCAACTGATGAATGGATAAAGAAGATGCGGTACATATAACCAATGGCATACTACTCAGCCTTAAAAAAGAAAGAAATTTTGCCATTTGCGGCAACATAGATGGACTTGGAGGACATTGTGGTAAGTGAAATAAGTCAAACAAAAACAAACACTGTAGGATATCACCTATATATGGAATCTAAAAAATACAGCAATCTACCGAATATAACAAAAAGAAGGGGAGACACAGATATAGAGAAGAAACTAACGGTTGCCAGTGCGGAGGGGGAGGAGGGGGCAATACGGGGTGGGGAGGTGAGAGATGTAAACTACTGGGTGTACGATAGGCTCAAAGATGTATTGTACAACACAGGGGATATAGCCAATATTTTGTAATAACAGTAAATGTAAAGTGACCTTTAGAAAGTATATAAAAATGTTTTAAAACAGAAATCATACTGAAAATTGGAAACAATTTAAATGTCCATCAACAGGAAAATGCACATATAAATTATTGTACTTCCCTACATGGGAATCCTACATAGTGAGGAAAGTACATGAACTAGACAGATCTTTACGTGTCAGCATGGATGAACCTAGCAAAGATAACACTAAAAAAAGCAAGTAAGAAGAGAAAACATAGTAGAATACTATATGAGGTTGAAGAATACTTAAAAATGTAGCCTAAATAGAAAGACATCCATGCAGTGATGGAGACCAAGTTCAGAAGAGTGGTTACCCAGGGTCAGCTGGGGAGTGGCTGTGTTTGGGAAAGTGGTCACAGCAGGCTCTTCAACAGGAATGGTAATGTTTCAGTTCACACGCTGGCTGGAGGACGGAGGAGTGTCTGCGATATTATAATGTGAGCATGCTGCATGTGAAAGCCATTGCTGACCACATCTAGGGGATCTGATACGCGGGAGCTGGTAGTGGGTGGAGGCATCCAGAAGGTGGTGGTAGAAGAGGAACGTTGTATGCATAACGCCTAAGGCCTGACCAGAGGACGACCACTGTTCTAGAAACTGGACACAAATCCAACTTCTACGACCAATGTTAAAAGACAAACTGAGGCATATTGAAAATAAGACTTTACGTGAGCAAAAATAGATTCAATTCAGGCACCACCAAAGCGGAAATGATGAGGAGCACTCCAGCCACAGGAGCTGCAGAGATGTTTATTTTAAAAGGGCAGAAGCAAAGCAAGGAAATGACTGACTTGCTATAACTTTAAAGCCTAGTTGGTGGTTTGTGACTGGTTGTCCTCAGCAGTGTTCGCCACCCTGAGGCGTTGACAGGCTTAGATTTTTGTTGGTTTACATAGGCGGCCGCATCACTAGAGCCACCGCAGGCTAACGGCCTCCTTGCAGGGTTAATTTACTAACACCAGTTGTCTGAGTCCTTACTCTTACTCAGTCACTTCACTTCCTACGCCTCAGTTTCTCTTCTGGAAACTGGATATTCAGTAGTAAATTCTCTGTGGAGTTGTCAGTACCAAACAAAGTGATTATTAGTAACCACGATCATGTCCTGAATGCATGGAACACATCACCATTTGCCAACTACCGTGTCAAGTTAGCAGAAACTACAGAAATTAAGAGCTCTCCACATAAATTCACACACCTGTGCACCAGGTAAAGGACCACAGGCAGACGTTCACTCAGCCTTTCGTGTGTCCCTCACGGAGTGCACGCTCTCTCCTGGGTGGGGGGAGCACAGACACTTACGGGAGTTTACTTTTAAAATGCGTTGATACAACCAGGTCTCACTTTTGTTTGGATGAGTCAGCAAACGCTTTTTGGAAAGCCCAAAGTCTCCACACCTCGTACGTTTCGCGCTGCCTTAGTCTCAGAGCTCAAGCCCCTACTCTTCAGGCCGCGTCACCGTGGGAGACAGGGCTGCGTGCGGACGCACGGCGAGCGTGCAGACGTCCTCGAGCCCCGCCCCAACGGTCCCGCCCGCTGACGTAAACCCCAGCCCCGCGGCGTGGAGGGCCTAGATGCCTGCGCCAACACCAGGCCACGCGGGGTCTCCGGAGCGCGGCATGGGGGGGGGGGTTGGCGTAGCTGGGGCCCTTGGCCCTATGTCTTCTGGCTGCGACGCCGGTCCTGCGCACGCTGCGGGGCCGCAGCCGCCGGGCAGTGGGCGCCCGAGGGGCCGGGGCCCCCAGGCGGGTGTGGCCATCGTGTCCGCAGCCAGCGTCCCCGAGGCCGTGCTCGGGCCATGATCACTCGGTGAAGCTGCGCCGGGACAGCGTGGCCGACTTCTTTCCGCGCTCTGAGGACCTGTGCGCGCTGCAGGACTTGGTGCCTCTGCCCTCCGTGCGCGCTTCCCTGCGGGACGCCCCGCTGGACTTAAGGCCGACCGCCTCCGTGGGGTGCCCTGGGCGCCGCTCCTGAGCACCCGCTGCCCCTGATCTGTATCCAGAGCTTCTTCCAGCCACGGCTTGTCGAGACAGGTTTGTACTTCCCGCTTCCAGGGCCCCTCGTGTTGGCGCTGAGAAGCGGGGTTTTCGATGGTGCCAGGTGGAGGGTGGGCACTAGAACCAGTGCCCAGTGCCCGGGTGTGCGTGCACTAGACGGGGCGTGCGGCCTAGGACTCCTGCCGGCTCGGTGACCCCGGCCGAGTGCCTTAAGGCTTCTAGGTCTCAGTGTTCTCATCTGTAGCGTGGGCTTAACAGGTCCCAGTCTCTGTGGTGGTTACAAGGATGCACTGTGTTAATGCTTCTAGACTCTACAAAGTAGAACACTTAGCACAGTTTGGAGCATCGTTCATTGTTGCACAGATGTTACCTGGTCTGTTGAATGACTTTGCCTGGTACACACCAAAGCGATTAGGAAATGGATATATCCCAGCTTCATTTCCTTTCCATTCAAACAGGGTTCAGGAAAAAAAAATTTTTTTTCAATACTCGTATCATATAGTGCAAAGATCACCGGTGTGAAGGCAGCTTAGGGTTTGAATTCCAGGGCTTATGCTGTCTGTGGCCTGGGCAGGTTTCTTTTGGACTACAATCCCCACACTTGTAAAATGACATTAATAACCACTCTTTCTGTGGGTTCTTAGAAGTAATTAAGCAGGTTATGTGTGTAAAGTAGCCTGGCACTTGAATGAGTTGTCAGAACCAAGGGCTGCTGGAGACGATGCTTCTGCCCTAGGTAATCTCCCCTTCTACTGGGCGGCAGGTAAACACAAGCACAGTAGTCAGTGCTCTGGAAGAAGTGAGTTCTGGTGCTACAGAGCACAGAATCTTTTTTTAAAATTTAATTATTATTTTATATTGGAGGTTACTTGATGTACAATATTGTGTTAGTTTCAGGTGTACAGCAAAGTGGTTTAGTTATTCATGTATCCATTCTTTTTCAGATTCTTTTCCCGTACAGTTTGTTACAGGCTATGGAGTAGAGTTCCCTGTGCTATGCAGTAGGTCCTTGTTGATTATCTATTTGATACAGAGTCGTGTGTATATGTTAATGCCAAACTCCTAATGGATTCCTCCCCCCGATCTTTCCCCTTTGCAGAGCACAGAATCTTGGAAGGGAAAGTTCAGGGTAGGCTTCTTGGAGGAGGTGCCATCCTTTCTAAGGATATGTAGAAGGTCCTGGGGTGGCAGGAGGGAGCAGTGTGTGTCAAAGTTTGAGAAATATAAGAAAATATGGCAAAACTAAGGTATAGGACTGGAACTCAGGGTTTGGGAAAGAAATGAGAGTTGATACTGGAAACTTAGTGGGGCCCAAGAGAAGGGGGCCTTGTTTGTCCTGTCAGAAGTTTGGGTGTTTATCCTGAAGGCTGTGGGAAACACCAAAGAAGAGATGGACTTGTGGTTTAGAGACTCACTCGGACCTCCATGTGGAAGGCAGTTGATTTGGTGCAGGCTGAGTTGTAATCTGAGGGTCCCACTTAAGTTATAAAAGGTGGGACTGGATTTTGCAGATCTGAGAGAGAATGGGTGAGGCCTGGTGACCAGTTAGAAAAGGGAGGGCAGCAAGCGTGGGTGACAGTTTACAGCTGCATCTTTTTGAGAGATACAGAGCACGGTAGGAAGGTATTGGGGGTGGCGAGAGGATCTTACTTCATCTTCAGTGCTTTAGAGGGGCCTGGTAGACGGGTCTGGACCCAAGGTACAGATCTGGGCTTTTTGGGAGGACAGGTGTTTGAAGGCATGGTAGAGACTTAGGTTACCCACAAGAAGATCCAAAGAACCATAGGTCTGAGAGATTTTTAAGTGGGTATATTTGAGGATGTTTATAAGCTGTGAGAAAGTAACCAGCAGAGTAAGGGTGTGAAGATGTAGGAGAGGAAATGATTGTTCATTTGTTTTCAAAAAGCTGAATACTCATCGTGTGCCTGGACCTTTTCCAGGATCTGGGGTTCACACCATCTGTTATCTCTTCTGCAAGGATAGTTCAACTCATCCCCTGGTGAAGAGAAGTCAGATTATTCTTTGCATCCCATTCAGGTATAAGAACTGTTCTGTACCTCTGAAGGGACTTTACTTAACCAGAGTAATAAGTTAGAAATCAAAAGAAATTAGAGCTGGAAGGGACCTTAAAGGCCACTGTACTTAATTTTGCCTAATATTTTACATTGAATGTAAGAAAAATTTATTGTAGAGCCCATTCTCTTCAGAGTTCCTTCACTGAACTTTCTTTATGTCTTGCATCCAGTGGGTCTATCTTGTAAATTTTGGCCTCCTCCTAAATTTGCTTCTTCATCCATATTACATTTGGCCCAGACTATGGCAGAAACTCCTGGGTGGTTCACGGCCCCTGGATTCAGTTCCTCTAAGTTCATCCGCCTGCTCGGGTTAAGTGATCTTCTAACATAAAAAGATGTGCTTAAAATAATGCTGCTAATGGCTTGCCCACACAGAGTTACTGCATACTAGCCGCCCAGCGTGTGCTCTGCACGGAGGCTTGTAGTCTGAACTGTGTTCGGCCAAGCCTCATAGGGCTCTTTGCCCTGAGGAAGGGGAGCTTTTTGTGATCACTCCCTTTATCTTGTCGGTCCTTCAGCAGCGGGGAGCCTTTTTCTAATCAGCGGAGGCACCCTTACTCAGCCAGTGGTAGCCCCAGGTCTCACCACCTGTGGGATACAAGTCATGCTTTCTCCCAGGCTTGCTTGGGCCAACATCTCTTTCATTTCTGTCTCTTCTCACACTTGGACCCCTGGCCTTTAGTCATCCCCACCTGCAGTATTTACAGTGCCCAGCAGGAGTCAGGCTTGAGTGTCTTTTCACAGATGTTCCCTCTGCAGTTAATGCACCTCCTACTCCAACTCTGCATAGCCTCATCTTTCTAGATTCTGCTTCAGGGTTATCATGAAGCCATCACTTGGATATAACATTCTGCCTCCAAAGGAACCTCTGTGCATAAAGGTTATGTTTCTTTCTCTCATGTGATTGAAATTTTGAGTTTACACATGTCCCTCCTTAATGAAGGCTTTAAGGGCAGGAGTCGTTTCTAATCCTTAGCACAGAGCAGATGCTTTTTTTAATGCTTTTTAATGATGATAAAATGTGTGTTTTAAATCACTTATTTTACAATAATTTTGCTTTAGCTTCTGGCAGAAATAAAGTTTACAGAAGTCGTGTTCCTGCGAAAAGAAATAAAGATGTGACCTTCCAATTGTGTAAAGCTCTTAAACGCTGTGTAAGTGCATCGGGTGCGCTAAGGAACGTGGAGCTAAGTGGGCTAGTTGTGAGAGAGAGAGGCTTAACTATGTTAACAAAGGTAAGCCTTCATTGTGTCCTGCCAACATTTGATAGTTGCTTTTGGGGCAAATTAAACCAGTAAAATTTTAAACTCTTCCTCCATATTAAAGGGATTGAATAAATTGGCCACTTTGGTGCACCTGTGTCTTGCGAATTGTCCAGTTGGAGATGGAGGTTTAGAAAGTGAGTTTCAGTCTTGTTTATGTCTCTTCCCATCAGACTGGTCTCGTGATTTCCTACACACCATGTTACTTCCTGTCTACCTTTTCTTGGTGTTGTTCATGCCTGGATTGTCTCCTGTACCTGCTCAAACCTTGGTCCATTCTCATTTGTACCATGAAATTTTGTCATGCTGGATACTGTCAGAACTAATTTTACTTAACTTTGTGTTAAGCCACAAACCACACATTTTGTATATTTTCTGTGTTTTGTGTTTGTCTATATTTTTATGGTTTCTCTTCAAGAAATATTATGGGAAGGGAAATAGCAAGATGTAAAGAGCAAAAAAGTCATCATTCTCTTTAAATTGTTAGAACATCTATCTGCAATCATAATTATGATGCACTGTGGTATGTGTTAAAATAGTAAATACATGTAACGTCCCGTAGGAGCAGCAAACTCAGTTGTGTTGGTGAGGGTGTGTCATGGAAGTAATCACAAAGCAGGTGACTGTTGGTTGGGGTCCTGAAACATTAGTGTGTGTTCCCTGTGTCCAGTAGTGGTCTGAAGGGGTAAGGAAGCCTGCCTTTCAATTTGAGGGAACAGAGGGTTTGAGGTCCTCTCTCTTCTATTGCTCTGGTACACTGCATAGCAGCTAATAAAATACTGGGTTTACAGTTGACATTTAAATCGTGATTGATCATCAAGATTGGCATGTATCATTGGAAATGAAAATCGGAAGAGTCTTATGCTTTTTAGGTTTTTCTTTTTTTTTTTTCCCTTTGTCTCAAAAGTATGTAGTACTTTACTGAGTGGTTGGGAAGAAAGTTTGCAATATTCAGTGTATTCAGTTTTAGTACCTAAATAGAATTAAACTGTTGCTGTAAACTGGTATAACACTTTGTTACTGACAAATTTTAGAATGCATCAGTTCATCAATCACCTGTTTGGGAAGATTGTAGTTAATGATTTTGAGAATGTGGCTATAAACCCCCAATTGACTCAAGAAAAGCAGATAAGTCAAGATTGACAAATGTATAGGCTCTTCATCTTACTGTGTGTGTGTGTTTTTTGTTTCCTTTTAGTTACTTGTCAAGGTGTAAAGAACTCTATCACTCTTAAGACAGTAAACTTCACGGGGTATAATCTGACATGGCAGGGAGCAGATTACATGCCCAAGATCTTAAAGGTGATTTTATGTTTAAACTTTCATAAAAACATATGTGATTGAAACACATTCATACATTGACACAGATGGCAGTCAATTTTTTCTTTTGATATCTGTGAGTGCATCTTTCGTTTTGTTGAAAGAATAAGACCAGTTTTCAGTTTGGGATTCTACCATTTAGTAAAGATAGTCCACTTAATTTTAGAAATAAGAGATTTAATATATAATACATAATAATACTTCTATGTATTTTTAGTTACTGAAAACATTGATTTTGATGCTGTGAAGAAACTCTGCCATTATAGTCTTCAATCTTTAAATGAATCAAGTGTCTATTAGCTACTGTAGTTTGTAAACTAATAAAAATCACTACCTCGGCAACTTGTAAATAGAGTTTTTAAACCAGTGCCTTCACAACTTTACAGTGGTTATAATTACTGTATTTAGGCCTAAATTATTTAATAATTTGACATGAAGCCTTTTTAATAGTTCGATGGTGCAGACCAGGGATAGGTAAACTATGGCTGGTGGGCCAGATCAAGCCCGTCGTCTGATTTTGTAAAGAAAGTTTTTTTGGAACATAGTGGCACCATTGTTTACATGGTAGCTATGGCTACTTTCAGCCTACGCCAGTGGGGTTGAGTAGTTGCAACAGAAACTGTATAGCTCACAGAGCTGGAAATGTTTAAATTTAGATTTTGGAAATTGAAAAATTCTTTGAGCCTATACAGGGCAAGTCCATTGACCCCTGGGGTAGAGAACAGTCAAGAACTTGGGTGCCGAAGCCAAATGGCTTAGGTTCAAATTCCCTTTCTCCCTTTTCATAGCTAGTGACCATGGACAAATCACTTAACGTCTATGCCTCATTGTGAGGTTTAAATGAACTCATTTGTATAAATAGTGTTTGGCACATACTAAGCACTGTGTAAGTGGTTGCTGTTATTTCTGCTTGGAGCTTTTATAAGCTATTGTTAATGGGAAAATGACACTAATGATTTTCCTTTTAGAGTGTCAAAGGCACTTTGAGTCTTTTATGTTTTCAAAAATGTAACAAGACATTTTTCATTTAAAGTCAGTGTTCCCTCTTACCAAAATTGATTTTATGAATATAAAGAATTGAATGTCTTTAAGACAAGACTTGTGGTTAAATGTCAAACCATTATCTTCCCAAGGCACATCAAACTGGCTGTGCATAGTCCAGGCCTCTAAAGTTTGTGTGCATACCCTAGGTAGCATGTGAGATCCATTTTGTAAATATAGTTTTAAAAATAATGCCTGGGACTTCCCTGGCAGTCCAGCAGTTAACACTCTGCGCCCCCAATGCAGGGGGCCTGGGTTCGATCCCTGCTCAAGGAACTAGATCCCACATGCAATAACTAAAAGATCAGGCAGGCCAAAACTAAAGACCCGGCACAGCCAAACAAACAAACAAATAAATAAATAAATATTTTTAAAAAATAAATAAAATAAAAGAATGCCTTAGAAGTTAGGAAAAGAAAATATTAGAACCTATTTAGCTTTGTATCATTTAAAAATATCTATGTATCTTATAATGTACATAAGTTATATGTATAGAACTTTGTGTATATAATTTGTGAAAAAATAAGATGCGTATTAAAAAGTTTTCTTAGCGGTTGCCCAGTCAGGTGTTTGGAGGCCATTGGAGGACAGAAAGATGAAATTTAGAGCCTCAGCAATGATAGAATTTAGAACCAATTCCCTGACTTAGAAGATAAGGAAATAATTCTTAGACTGTAATTGAGTTGTCCAACTTTACATAAGTGTTCATAAACAGGTCATCCAGTGGCTGGAATCTAATCACTGACCGACTAGAATGTGGGTCACTGGACTCGTAAAGCAGAACTGACTATTTAATTTCTCAGCTTGGCTCTCCTGGCATATATGCTTGATATGTGTGTGTGTAAATCTCTGACATAATAAGCCATACTCAGTAGGCACACCCTGTTTCCTTATTGAAACATCCCAATTTCGTCCCGTTAAATCTTTGCAGTATCAGACTATCAGAAGGCATGAAGCAACCTGGGCTGAGAGTCTTCGTTCCAGGAGACCTGATCTTGACTGTATGCCTGGTTTGAGGCGCATCACTCTGAACTGCAACAAGCTCATTGGTGACCTGGGTGCTCGTGCTTTTGCAGAATCTCTTAGTGAGGATTTATGGCTTGGAGGTAAATTCTAAAATGGAAAATATTGAATTTTTAATATAATATATGCTTAGCTTTTGGCATGATACTGTTGTGATAGGATTTTTTTAAGGCCTCATTTTTCTGATCGTTTTTATGTTGCTTTTAAACTTTCTCTAAGAGTTACATATATACTTTACAGAAAATACAGAGTAACAAGAGAACAATTACCTATACATTTAATACCCAGACATAAATCACTGTTCATTTTGGTGTATATATTCTCAGTCTTTTTATTGTTTTCTATAAATATATTTGTACACTTAGGGATTACAAAAATAGAATTGTAGTATACTTGCTATTTCATATTCCTGCTTTTTTCACTTAATGAGGCATCATGTAGTATTCCATCCTATTGATGTCCCATAGTTTAATCAATTATTTGCAATTAGATTTAGACAGTTTGCTTTTCCCTGTCACAAACAATGTGAATACATTGTATATACGTCTCTGTGTCCATCGGGATTGCTTCTGTAGAATAAGGTACTACAAGTGGAATGACTAAGTGTGACATATTTTTAAGACTTTTGATACACATGGCCAAATTACCACCCAAAAAGTCTATGCCAATTTGTAGTCCACCCCAAGAGTGGATGTGAAGCCTGCCTCTCACAAACACTGGCTGGTAGCACTTTTAAAAAACTGTAAGACTACAAAAATGAGTACCTCTCCCTTTTTTATGCAAGTGGGATTAATCCAAATTTTATAACTTTTTTCAGTTAATTCAGTATGACCATCTTAGCAAGTCAGTAAATTTGCATCTACTGCATCATTTTATTTTCTTTTTTTTTGCGGTACGCGGGTGTCTCACTGTTGTGGCCTCTCCCGTTGCGGAGCACAGGCTTCGGACGCGCAGGCTCAGCGGCCATGGCTCACGGGCCCAGCCGCTCTGTGGCACGTGGGATCTTCCCGGACTGGGGCACGAACGTGTGTCCCCTGCATCAGCAGGCGGACTCTCAACCACTGCGCCACCAGGGAAGCCTTACTGCATCATTTTTTTGGTGACCCTTCAGTGTTCCATTATATGAATATGCCACAGTACACATAGCTTACCCAATCTTGTATAAAAGGTATGTCCAGTTTTTCAGTTACAAATAGTACTCTGATATATATCCTTACCTATATCTCTGACTATTTCTTTTGGTTAAATTCGTAGAAAGAGAGTTGTTGGATCAAAAGAGTATAGACATTTTAAAGACTTTTCGTACACAATCTTGGCTTAATCTGATAGGAGAATAACCACATTTTGTTTTGTTTTGTATTCGTTTGATTTACTGGTGAGGTTTACTGGCTGTTTGTATTAATTTGGCTAGTTGGTTAATTACACCGTGTGTCCATTCTTCTGTAGTGAGAGTTTGTAAGGGTTGTAGCATATCCTGTCAGATCCATACGTCTGACTTGCTATTTCTGTATGTCATGGGGTGTTGAAAGACCCCAGTTATTTTAATGGGATGGTCCACTCAACACTTCAGTAAATGACTCATGATAGTTTCCTTTCATGTAATATTTTTTAATACCTGTGCTTTTGCGATGACCCCTTTTGTTTAAATGAGTAGGTTGTTCAGCCCCAGAACTACTAGAATTCATGATCATTTGTTCTGGTTTTTGTCTGACCTTTTACTGTGAGAGTTCTTGACCATCATAATTTCATGATAGGTTTTTAGTATGTATTCTCTATTCACACATTGTTTGAATTTGTTATTATTTGTATCCTAGAAAACGGTACTTTTCTAAAGTTGTACTTCCCTTATGGTTTTAGCAGATAATTTTCTAATTAAAGTGATTTATACCTGTAAATTTTTCTTATCTCTACTGTGAATAGAGGTGAACCTAGATACTAAGCCTGCTTCCACCAAGAGCATTATTTCCTTCTTGTGCAACCTCTGAATTCTTGAAAGGAGCACTTTATTCATTTGTCAGTTTCACAAGTAATTTTTTTAATACCTCTGTGTGCCAGATGCAGATTTAGGCACTACGGATAAAGCAGTGAACCAGACAGACAAAAGTCTTGCCCTCATGGAGCTTACATTCTAGTGAAGGAGTTCAGCTAGAAATGAGTAAACAGATAAGTAATATAATTTTAGAGAGTAGGAAGTGCAAAAATATCTTAATGTAAGGAGAGTGAGTGGGGGCAGGTAGGACTCCATTGGACAGGTATGTTAAGGGACAGCTTCACTGGAGAAGTGGCATTTGAACGGAGACCTGAATGAAGAGAGCGGCAAGCCATGGAAGAGCTGGTGTAAGCACATTCCAGGACAAGGGGGCAATGAGTATGTGGGCATGTAGATGGGTGGAGTATTTAAGGAAAAGCAAGGAGGCCAATCTAGGCAGAGTACTGAGTGAAGAAGAGTGTGGTATGACATGAGGTCAAGGAGCTAGCCAGGGGTCTGCTCTTGTAAAGTCTTGAAGGCCAGAGTAAAGATGTGGATTATTCTAAATGAGTAGAGGGTTTGAACTGGAAAAGGCATGATCTAAGTCATATCTGAATAAGGTGACCTGGTATAGAGAAGGGACTTGGGAGGATAAAGAAGAGGAACAGGGAGACCAGTTAGGAGACTATCACAGTGCTCCAAATAAGAGATGTTTATGGCCTAGGTTAGGTTGGAAGTTTGCAGCAAGTGAAAAGTGGTTGAATTCAGGTTGTGTTTTGAGGGTGTAGCTATTACACATTAGATGTGATGTGAGGTATGAAGGAAATAGTAACAAGGAGACAAGTCGTTGATGATTATGTGTGCAACTGGGTGGTATCACTTAGAAGAAGGGGGCTGATGGGAGGAGCAGCTTTTGAGAGAATATCAGGACTTTGGTTTGTTATCTTAGATGCCCTGGTTTGATAGCTTAGATGCCTTTAGGTATCTAAGTGTCTGGACGGTGCTCAGACTGTACTTTCTATCCAAAGGTATCCAAAGCCACTTTAGATGCAAAATGTTTAAAGTTGACCTTGCTGCTGCCAAAATAGTAGCCACTGTGGGCAGTCTGCAAGATGGTATCTTAGGTTTCTGAGGAAGAAATTAGAATACACAAAGGGGGAAATAAGTGTATAATTACATAATGTAGATTTCATATTTAAATTTATGGGAAAAGCAATAATTATTTGGCTTTTGGTTTTAAATGGAAATAGCCACTCATTGGGAAATAATTACTCTAATTTCAATTCATTTTACTTTAGATCATTCTGTGCTGAAAACAGTTACCAGAAAAGTTCTCCAGATGGAAGGAGTGCCAAGTCAGAGGTATATAACATGTTTCAGTTCTCTTGGAAGAATTTCTCTTTAATGGTTTGTTTTTCTTTCTTTCTTAAAAGAAAATTATCAAGGTACTTTCTGCCATCTTAAAACTAAGTTTTTAGTCAAATCAAATGGCTTTTCTGTTTTTGAAAATGTTGTGTGATGATTTAATTTAGGTTCCCAGATAGGCAGATTGAAAACCTTTTAACTTTTTATTTTCTGGAACATATAATCGTTAGTCACAAATAGTCTTTTTTTATTTTTGGTGATAAGAATGAATAGCAGGAGCACCATTTGTGCAACCAAATCTAATATGAAACTGTTTCTTGTGAGTAAATTTGAATTTTGAAACAGCAAAACAATAAGGTTTAATATAAAGCAAAATAAATTTTTTATGTTTATGATCTGCGAATTTCCCAGAAAGAGTTTTGTGGTGAGTTTAGTTATATACCAGATACATTAAAATCACCAACGGACAACAGATCTTTTATTCAGGTGCCCTCTGAAAGTTCTAAAAATTTGTTGACTTCATATCACTAAACGGTCCACTTTAAAATGGTTAAAATGATAAGTTTTCTGTTTTGTGTAGTTTACCACAATTTAAAAAAAATGTGTTGGGCTTCCCTGGTGGCGCAGTGGTTGAGAGTCCGCCTGCCGATGCAGGGGACACGGGTTCGTGCCCCGGTCCGGGAAGATCCCACATGCCGCGGAGCGGCTGGGCCCGTGAGCCATGGCCGCTGAGCCTGCGCATCCGGAGCCTGTGCTCTGCAACGGGAGAGGCCACAATAGTGAGAGGCCCGCGTACCGCAAAAAAAAAAAAAAAAAAAAAAAAAAAAAAAAAAATGTGTTGTTTGAAGATTTGTGGGTTTTATAAAGGTATTGTATTAGCATAAAAATGAAAAATGTAAAAGACCACCTCTAATCCCATTATCCTATCAAGCAATATTTACATTTTTATTTTCTCTTCCTGCTGTCTATAAACATAATTCCACATAGCTTCAATATAATTTGCCATTCTTATCTTTTCACACTAAATTTAAATTCTATGATTCCTAGTTATACTTTTTAACATTGTATTCACAAGGTTTCATTGAGTTGGTCAATTTTTTAAATTGGTGAAAAATTGGAAATAGTGTATTAAATAAGTTGTTAAGAGTGTTTATGAAGTCAAAAAAAAGCTTATGATTGTCTGCCAATTGTTATTTCAAGAGAGTGATATTTTAAGAATCAAATAGTACATACAAAGAAGTTAAGATTTGGGATATCACACTAATTAGATATTATTATTAAAAATTTATATCATATGTAAAGCGTTCTTAAAATAGCTAAGTTGACTTTTGCTATGATATTCGAAATGGAAATGTATATAAATAAAACATGTATATGTAAAACATATTAGGAATTCTGTAAAATTAGTACAGAATAATAGGGCATCATGGAATGAGAAGAAAACAGTCAAACATTTTTTTATCTTTAGCATGATTAAACAAAGTGGAAATGTAACTGAAGTATACAAGCTCATTGAGCTATTTTAAGAGTAATTTTATTTCTTGGGCTTTTTTTTGTGTGTTTGCCTCAGTTATTTGGAGACATAGAGGTAAGCCTAATCAGTATCTGGGTATATACCTAGATCCAGGTGAGTATAGGGGTGGAAATAATGGTGTGAATTGTGTCACATTTATATTGTAATTATGTATGCCTAAAAAGAGATGGGAACTTTTATTAGAAATTTTTTTATCTCCTAACAAGAAAAGTGTAATTAAAAAAAAATTTAATACAAATGTATTTGCATTAGTTTCTGAAAGTAAAGGAAGGGTATACACATACAAACCACATGCATACAAACATTTTTTGATGGTAATTAAGTTAAAAAACACAATGAAATAGCACAAAATGAACTAAGCCCCTATATTTTTTTAAGAGGCATGTAAATCACACAGGATCATGTGGTGATTGTCAATAAGGTACTCTCTATGAAATATTTGTCCTATATTACTGCATACACTCCATTTTACCCTGCATCCTAATGCTGCTAAAATATAGTAGAAAGCAGCAGCATAGCACAGGGAGATCAGTTTGGTGCTTTGCGGTAACCTAGAGGGGTGGGAGGGAGGCTCAAGAGGGAGGGGATATGGGGACATGTGTATGCATATGGCTGATTCGCTTTGTTGTGTAACAGAAAGTAACACAGAATTGTGAAGCAATTATACTCCAATCAAGATCTATTAAAATAAATAAATAAAATAACATAAAATATAGTAGCTTTGAAGGATAAATATAACCATTTTAACCTATGATGTTTGTTTTCAGTAAATTCAAATTAAATATTTAAATGTGAATTTTAATATATGGCTTGTTCTAAGTAAAATATGAACACGTAGGTCTAGTTTTTGCAACCAAATGTTTCATATAAAGATACTTGCCTCTGTACCACTGAAATATAGGATAAGTCTCCACATTTCACTCTTTTATCCAGTGGGTTTCATTTGTTTTTTTGTGTGTTTTCTATATGAAATCAAAGGAGCAGTGAAGGTTGACAGGCTTATAGGAGGGTAACATTGACTCACCTACCCCCCAGCAACTTGCAGCCTTATAACTTGTATTGTTTTTACATAGAAAAATTCATCTTAAATTTAAATTTTGGCCTACTTTTGAAGATTCTGTTTGGCAGAAGTCATGGGTGTATCTGTGTTTCTGTGTCCTTGAGATTCAGAAATGCCAAAGGTGTTCTAAGATTCAGTAAACTTGAGTGTTTCTGCATGACACATAAAAGGTATCATACTTTGGGATTTTTAAAAAAAAATATTTTTCATTTCTGCACATCTCAATACTTTTGTTTTAGTTAAAATAACTTGTTACTGTAGAGAACTTATATTTTTTAAAAATGCTGGCTTATGTAAAACCTTTGTACAAAACGATCCTCTTTTTAGTGGGCTTGGCATCATTGCCAAGTGCCTGTTTGATTCCTTTCAAAGTGTACACGTGTGACAGTTGCTCTGGAGACCTTTGGTGCATCTTGATTCCTTCTTTTCATGCTTTGTCAAACACAGGCTTGGCCACAAGGCAACCTGCAAGTAATGGAAGGAAACACTCTGCTGGTAAAGAATGTTAGGGTCCTGAACCTCTACCACCTGGTGTGTCTGGTTTCCGGCCATGGCTACTGCAGAACGTGCAAAAAGCAACAGGTAACCTGCTTGCATTCCCTGTCTTTTTCAGTCATTCAGAGTTCTTTATTTTGGAACTTCTATTATGTGGGTGCTCTCTGGTGCTTTCTATAGAGGAAAAACGGTAACTCACACATGGTTTCTGCCTAATGAGCCCTCTAAGGAAGAAAAACAAAAAGTAATTGGGAGTTTCAAGTTGTTTCTCAAGTGTCACAACAGAGGTAACCCCGTGGGAGTCTTGAGGAGACTAAAATTATCACCAATTCTGCATGTGAGAAAAGTTTCATTAAAGGCAGGTGTAGTTGAGCGAAGCCCTACAGCACAGAAGTAGGCATTTCGATATGTACGAATGGGAAAAAAGACATTGTAGGCATGGGAAATAGTTCAGTGCAGAATGGATGAAAAATATGCATTAGACCAATTCTAAATCAACTGGCTTATTAACTCAGTAAATCAGATTTAGTGAGTCAAACTAGCTGTACCTGATTTCTTATCCAGGGGATAGCTGTTCGTAGTAATTTTTGTCACAGAACAGTAAATAAAATGGTTGAACTATAGCTTTAGGCTTGCTAAGTGAAATAGATTGCTCTAGATGATGTTCAGGTGACTTACTTGGTAGTATTCACGAAATTGGGGATTAACAATTGCTTAAGAAAACAAAGAGAATTGATTTTAAATAGTACTTGAAGTAGTTACTGTGTAAAATATCTGTTCAGTTGCTCATGTTAAATGGATGTTTATAATCCCCATTGGACAACTGACTAATTTTTTGCAAATGATAATGTGAATTGCTGTTGCATAAACTACAGTGTTGAATCTCCAGTCTCTGCACTTGAGTTTAACAGCTCTGTGGTTTCCTATCTTCTTCCTGAGACACTTAATCACAGGTCCATCCTCGTCACACAGGGTGGTAAATTAGAGAACGATGAATATCACCATTTAAAGAAGTGAGACTGAAATCTCAACCATCCTGAACATAGGAACTGAAGGGGTCTCTCAGCAGTTCAGAGAGTTAGTACTGAGCCAGTCGGCTGAATACTGTTCTGTTTTCTCCGTAGCAGAGCCCTCCAGGTCCTTGTTTTGAGCCTATTTATTTTTATACACAATTCTGTATGGATACCGTACATAATACTAAATAGTTGTATTAACTGGGTTTAACTGGTGATGTATTTACATGAAGATCTAACTTCGTTTTGTTGATATCTTTTTAGGGGCTTTCCATTCATCAAAGCTCGTGATGTATGTAATCAGTTGCTGGTGTTTAGCTGTCATATTTATGATATATAGGGCTTGAATTGGGAAAGGTGGACGGTCATTCTTCTTGCTTTTTAAACTGACTGAGCCTTACAAGAAGCATTTTCCTCTCAGAAATAAATCCATGTAAAACACGTTTGGTCGATCTCCCAATGCAACTGTGTAGTTGTGTGGATTTGGCACACAACTGGCAGCCTTGTGGTTATGTCTGTAAACAAGGAAGCCTGTTTTCCAGTCTGCAAATCAGCTGTTACCCAGTGAAACGAACTTGACTGCCATTTCTGACCCCTCACATGGAGCTGTCATACTCAAGAATGTTCACATGTTTTCAGGAAACGTTGTTTGCAGGCTATATGTACAAATTCCTGATCTGAAAGCCAATATAAAGCAACATCTCCCAAACCTCTGCTCCCTCACCAAGGCCACACACATTCCCTCGCTTATGGCCTCATGGCAAGCTAATACTGTCAGTATCAGATTCTCCTTCCCAGTGGTACTGGGAGACTGCATAGTTGCTCTGTGAAAGGCACCACTGCTGAGGTTGAGAGAAGAGCATCTTGGGTGTCAGTCCTGCCCTCGTATGCCCAGAGAGAGGGGTATGCACCTCATTGTCCCATTAGGGTATTCCTATGCTGCAGGGTTTGCTGCTTGTTGTCAAAATGATGTCCTAGTGACTTGTTTTCTGCGTGGTTATATAATCCCAGCACGCTTCTTTATGATCTGTAGACTTTTATGGGGTTGTGGCCAGATCCATTTAAAAATGTTTGGAAATGTCCTATTGAACAACATTGCAGTGGCAGTGAAGCTTGATGGGAGAATTGTATTACTGTTACCCTAGTTTTGGCTTAAGGGTGGTGAGAAGATGAAATTTTTGATGGGTCAGTTTTAGTTATGTATGTGTATGTGGTTTAGTTTTTTAAATTCTAATGTCTATTATTCACAGCTTAGATATGTTGACTTTCTGATTATTCATCAGTCCCTTAACTGATGTATTTTCCTATGAAAAACTTCCAGACTGTTTTTGTCTGATGGTGAAGAATAAATTTTTCATTTGCAGTATAAAGTTGATCTGAGAAAAAATGTTTACCTTGGATCGTCACTTGGCTTCTGTGAAAGAAACTTAATAAAATAATATGGGCAATTCCCATTACTAATCCTAACCATGTACAACAGAGGTCTGTAGAGTAACATAGCAAAAATAAGTTCCTGTACTTTTACTTAGTCATTGCCTGTTTTAGACTAAGGAGCAGTGAGAGACATTTATAAATAATGATATCTCAGATCACTTTTGTTAAATGTCCTCTAATATTTGGATATTCTGTATCTGGCTTGTGTTATCTTTTATACAATCTTGTTTTCTTTCTTTGCGCTTTAACAACTCTGTCGTCTCCTATCTTCTTCTTGTGACACTCATGTCCATCAGAATTTCCTGTGACTTGTGACAGTAGAGAGTCCTTCCTCCTCAGAAATCAAAGAGGTCGATGATTCCTCAGAAAGTGTTCAGGAAGAGCCAGAGAAAATCCGTTTGAAACAAGAGCATTGCAGGTACAAAGTTATCACTTTAAAGCTATAGAGAAGATTACTTTTCAAATGGAAGCCTGATTGCAACACTGCACAGCTTGTGTGAGGTTTCTGTTTTCCCCTCCCATCTGCATTGTATCCCCTTGAATGGTTCCTTAAGCTTAGACCAAGGTGAATGGTGGACATTTGAACTCTAAGAAATAAAAATCAAAACATGTCGTTAGTAATATATTTTCCTTTCCCTAGAACCTTAGTGTATTAGATTTAGGGAGAACCTTAGTGATCATAAGATAAGGAAATTGAGTTCTGAATGAATATAGTCAGCTGATTCAGTGCTCTTGTTTTACAGATGAGAAAATTGACAGTTCTAGTTGAACTCTCTTTTTATAAGAGGAAAATATGGCCTTATTTTAAATAAAAGTAAAGTTGAAAAATGTTTTGATGTTGATATTCTCCTTTCCTAAAATAAAAAATATCAAGAAGCTACATTATATTACCAAATAAACCTGACCTCTAATGTCATTCCATACTTTTGTTTGTATGGACAGAAAAGAAAAATTGATTTTCATAAGAAATTTTTGCACCTCAAAAATAATATATTTATTTTATTTCAACTTTACTGCAGAGCTGAACATTTCTAGTAAATAAAGGAACACCATTTGGGGGGGACCTTGTCTTTGTGCTACAAAGTCCATGTTTAATTTTTAAAAATTATTTAATATGATTTTCTTTTCATATGAAACATGAAACTTGACAGGTTTCAGAACTAATTATCCCATTATTGTAGGACTACGGGAATTACTCTTTGATTTTCAAAAGAGAAAGTTAGATTTTTATTTTTTAATGAAAATTAATGATAATATAGAGAAATTTTAAGAAAAGAACTTAGAAAATTATGAAATGTTAGAGTAGGACAAATCTATAGTTCATGTAGTCTTACCCCCTTTTGTTTTATAAATGAGCACCTACAATTTGTAGCACGTAAGTGGTTTATTAGTAAATGGCAGAGTCTGACAAGACCCTAGAGCATCTAACCTGCATTCCTTGTCATTTTAGATGTGGTGTATTCATTTCCTTCACGAGTAGACCAGGAGATTGTATTTCTAAAAGCAATGATAGACACAGGGGAAGACCAAGAAGTTTAAACACTGGGATCACAGAATAGCAGATTCAGAATGCACTGAGAACCCTTTTAGCTCTTCTGCGTTTTGACAGGACACTACAATGATGGTATCAAAGTGTTTTAAGTATATAAGGCCACAACAATCAAGAGATTTCAACATAGTTTTGAAAGACGGAAGACAGGTGGGAGAGTGTGAAACTGAAGCAGTAGAACAGAGGAAAAGCATCACCTAGAATAGGCACAGGGACCACCTGCAACTGAGGAGGATTCTGACCCCACCTGCAGAAGTAGCCCCATGCTCAGGTGCGCATGTAGGAGAGAGGGTGGAGTTAGTTAAAAGTGTGACTGAAATAGGGGAGCTCATTGAAGGGTTGTGTTTGGAGGAGTGGACTCCCAGCCCCGCCCTCACACTCCTGAAATGAGATGATTTCATTTTGAAAACAGTGAAACTGGCGAGATCTAGGGCAGCTAGTGTGAGTTTTTACACCCTAGAAAATTGTGTTTGGGGGGGATCCTGTTACAGTTACTCCCCGCTTTTTCCTGCATAAGAAGCCAATCAATCGTTGACTTCAGGGAGCTTTCTGCACTCATTCTTAAATAGAAAATAACTGTCAGTTGCCTGATAGTTGAGTAAAGCTTACAACATTAGAGAGGGGGAAAAAGAGTGAAAACATATCCTAGTAGGACCAGGGACAACTTAGGGAACAAAATAATTTAAGAAAAAACCCTAATTAGTATCCTGAGAGAGGTTTAAAAAGAGCTAGCAACTATAAAATAAGACTAGGGTGTTAATGAAAAAGAGAATGGTCCGAAAGCAAGAGAGGTCTCCTGGAAATGGAAATATGGTTGCTGAAATAAATTCAGTAGGAATTTTAAAAATTTCGCAGTATATAACAAAGAAACACACAATGGAAAATGTGATAGAAATATGTTAGAGAGGCTGCATCTGGGAGATCCCACATGTTACTATTAGAAACTCCAGACCCAGAAAAAAAATGGAGGGAAGCTGTCAAAGGGCAACAAAATTCCCCACAGCTGAAAGTAGACATCAGGTTTCAGATTGAAAATAGTTATGCAAGATGAGCAAGAATAGACTCATACCTAGGCACCCTTCATCATGAAACTTTAAAATACTGAAAAAATAAAATAGAATAAAATACTGAGATGATACATCCATTCCAGAGAGAAACCTACTGGTCACCTAAAAAAAAAAAACTTAAGGGCTTCCCTGGTGGCGCAGTGGTTCAGAGTCCGCCTGCCGACGCAGGGGACACGGGTTCGTGCCCTGGTCCGGGAAGATACCACATGCCGCGCTGCAGCTGGGCCCGTGAGCCATGGCCACTGAGCCTGCGCATCCGGAGCCTGTGCTCTGCAACGGGAGAGGCCACAACAGTGAGAGGCCCGCATACCGCAAATAAAAAAAAAAAGTTAATATCTGACTTTATCATACTTGTCAACAGCACCATGGATCCTGGAAGGCATTAGAAAGATACCTCCAAAGTTTTTCAGGCACATAATTTTCACCCTAGGGGTTTGTATCCAGCCAAACTATCAGTCATAAGTGGAGGCTGAAGAAGATATTCTCTACACAAAGAAATTTGAAAATTTTACCTCCTGTGCTACACCTTAAGTTATTTATAAAAATAATCCAGCAAAATGAGGCAATAAACCAAGAAGGAAGGTAATAGGGGATTCAGTGCAGATTGTAGCTAGTCTAGGGTGGAGAGGCTTCTATTGATTGTCTGATTGAGAGCTTAGAAACACCTTGAGGCATATTGTACTTACTAGGTATTAGGCACTGTTGGAAGGGAGGAGGGGGAGGAAGAGGAGAAGGAACTTGAACTCCAGAGGAGAAAAGGCTATATGGACATAAACCTGAAGCAAACTAAACTATGGTTGATTTTTAACCTACTATTGGTGAGGAAGGGAAGAATCCACTTAAACTTGACACTATAGATGTCCCCCTTTTCAGTGACACACAGGGGGTAATGACCACCTATCTAATTTGTTGTCCAAACCAGAACTTGTCCAAACTCCTTAAACTTCAGTAGTGTAAGGAGGCGCTCTAATGCTGTGACATCAGGACAACAGGTATAAACTGGAACAGCCCAAGGCGGCTTGGGGTATGTGGTCACCCTGCACAAGGGCAGTGACACCTGCCCAGTATGGAACGAGGTATAGTCTATACACAGAGACACAGTACATCTGCAGTGGGCAATATTAATTTAATTGTAATAATGGCAATACTGTCTTGGTTTGCAGCTTTTATTGTCAACTTGCATGTAACCACAAATAACTAAAGTAAGCTCTACTTAGTGTGTATTAGTATTAACTTGGTATGTACTGAAATGTATTGTGTACTAGTACGTATTTAGTATATATTAGGCTCTAAGTGTTTCTGCATATATTAACTCATTGAATCCTCTGAATAGCCTTATGAGGTTGGTGCTAATATCATTCCTACTTTTGAGAACAGGAAGCTAAGACAGGGAAGGAGCTTGCCTTAGGCTGTGCCTAATTTAAGGTTGGATCGAGGCTTTGAGTTTAGGCTCTCTGCCTGTTCTCTTAAACCTTACTCCGTACTGACTCTCAAATAACAGAAGACTTAACTGCACATAGAATATAAATTTCAACTTTGACAACGTAAAAGCTAGGTTTGGAAGGTAGACAGGAGGTAGAAAAAAGGGAAGATGGTATGAATGTCCTCATTTTACAAAGCGTGACACTGAGAGAGTTTCTAGTTGATCAACAATGTAGGTTTTTAAGTGTATCACTACAAGTGAAAGAGATCATGAGCAGTGGAATAACTCATGATGACATAACTTTACTGAGCAGTGTGGATGTAGGAAAGAGTGTAGAGGAACTAAACCCTTACTTGTTAGTAACTCAGAAAGTGAACAGATAATGCCTCCAATTTAGTGAGAAAATAGTCATGTGAGAGTATTACTTGGAAATGGAGAAGAATTCAAAATGACAATAGTTGGACCTCCCTGGTGGCGCAGTGGTTAAGAAACTGCCTGTCAAGGCAGTGGACACGGGTTCGAGTCCTGGTCCGGGAAGATCCCACATGCCACGGAGCAGCGAAGCCCGTGCGCCACAACTACGGAGCCTGCGCTCTAGAGCCTGCGAACCACAACTACTGATCCCACGTGCCACAACTACTGAAGCCCACGTGCCTAGATCCTGTGCTCCGTAACAAGACAAGCCACCACAATGAAGAGTAGCCCCCGCTCGCCGCAACCAGAGAAAGCCTGCATGCAGCAACGAAGACCCAACACAGCCAAAAATAAATAAATAATAATAAATAATAATAATAAAATAACAATAGTTGACGTAAACCTCATAAAAAAGGAAATCCATACAGCCAGTAAACACAGAAAAGTGTACGACTTCATTAAGTAATAAGAGAAAAGTGAGTCAAAACCAAGGAAACTACATGCCAATCAGATTGACAAATACATAAATAAAGTCTGGTAGTATCAGGTATTGTAGACCTGAAGTACTATGGGAATCTTCTACCCTGTTTATACTGGAGTATAAATCGACACAACTACTTTGGAAAGAATTTAGCACTCTCCATCAACTGAAGGTATATAAATAGCCTGTGAGCCAGCAGCCCTCACCCCCGCCCTGTGTAAATGCACCAGAATAACGGGTACAGCAGGATCCCTGTCTATGATTTGCATTAGCACAAACTGAAAACAAACCAAATGTCCATTAAGAGTCAAAAATTAAATAAATGATGTGTATTCGTACAGTGGGAAAACTATCCAGCAATAAAATTGAATGAACTAGAGCTACAGGCAGCAATGTGGATGAATTTTTTAAACCAATGTTGAGAGGAAGAAATAAGATAGAAAAGACTTCATATACTATGATCCTCTACATAAAGTTAGATGTTGACACAACTAAACTCTTTTGTTAGGGATGCATACAGGTTAAAGGAAATGATTGTCAAGAAGTGAGGATGGTGTTTAACTGGGAAGAGGGAAGGAGCTTGTGATAAGAAAAGGATATGGGGGGGGTTTTGCGATGCTGAAAAGTATCAATAGTTTCAGATTCGAGTACTGTTTATGTAAGTATACTCTTTTTATTTGTCACATTGACAGTTTTGTTCTGTGCACTTCTCAGTACACATACCGTATTTTACAATTAAAAACCTGCGTAAAGAATCGGTCGCTTCTTGAGTGCTGGATGTGGGAGTGGGTTGAGACCATTTCATTTTAAGCCCTTCACTACTGTTTGCATTTGCATGTTCATTCATTCAGCATTAATTGCACATATTCTATGTACCAAGCACTCTTCTAATTTTATATGTGTTTTAACTCATGTAATCCTCACAAGAGCTCTGTCATATGGGAGCTTATCTCCATTTTATAGATGAGGAAGTTGAGGTCTAGAGTTATAGAACTTGTCCAAGGTTATATAGCTAATGGGTAGTGCCAGGCCCATTGGCCTCAGAGAATCTGAATTTTTACAATATAATCTAAAAGAGAAATTTAATGACTAATTATAAGCAAAAAAAATGCACATTAAAGAAGATGACAAGTTTTCATCTGTCCAGATAGAGAAAAACACACAGTCTGTCTTTCACTCACGTACATCTTGTATTGGCAGGGATTTTCCTTATTAAGCAATTATTTATTGACCGTCTGCGTTGTGCTAGGTACAGGTGCTGGGGATAAACACTTAATAAAATACACCCCCTATCTTCAAATAACTTGCACTCTAAGTGAGGAAGGGAGCCAACAGTTATAGTAGAGGTTATATACCAAGTGATACATCGCTGATGGCAGTGTAAAATCTCAGAAATCTTTTGGAAAGAAGTTTGGAGATTGGTACCTCAGAGCCTTAAAAATGTTCATTTGCTTTGATCTCAAACTCATTTTTATGGATTTATTGTAAGAACGTTATTCTCAATATGGAAAAAAGCCTTCATGCATAAAAACGGTTATTTTGTCTGATAATATTGAAAAGTTGGAAAGAATTTAAACGTGTAAAATGCTTAACCAGTAAACCCACTCAGTGGAATATTTTGTAGTCCACACAAAAAAATCAAGGTTATGAATCCCCTGATTCTATGAGAAATGATTGATTTCAATGTTAAATGGAGAAAAGTTGAACATAAAATTTGATATCCAATATGATGGGAGCTTTGTCCCAGAAAAATCACCCTAGCCGGTGTACAGAAGGGAGGAAGGAGAGCAGATGACAGGAAGGAAAATTATTCCAAAGCCTTATCATTAGTCTTGTTTAAGTAATAGAATATCAAGCAATTTTACTTTCTAACTTTTTTGGTTCCATATTTCCATGTAAGGGACATGAATTCTGAATACTTTGTAGGAGGAGGGTACACTTTTTCACGAAAATTTAACACTGTGTTCTAATTCCCTCCATTAGAGGGAGAAACTATTCCATGTAATTGCACTTTGATGTGCTATTTAGAACCAGTCAGGAATTTTAGTCTACTTTCCTCTGACCGTGGTGAGGGTTTTTTGTTTGTTTGCTTATTTGTTTAGAATTTCTTTGAAATCAGTTTTAGAAGATTGATTAAACCATTATAGTAAAAGTAGAGGAATTTTGCCATTTTTTCCCCTTTTTCCCCATTGAAAACTTGACTGGCTTTAGTAATGAAACATGAAAGAATTTGAAGTTCTTAGACTCTCAATTTTTCAAACATGTTCTGAATATAAAAATATATGTTCATTGAGCAAATGTTTGAAAACAATGAACAAGTTCTTGAATGAAGTAAAAGCCACCTCTGCATGTACACACACCTAATCTGCTCTTTTGTCTTAAAAATGTATCAGAAATATTTTGCCATGTCACTAAATACTCTTCTACATCAGAGAATTTGATTAAGCTTATGCATCATCTCCCAGGAAAAACGCACAGATATATTTTGAATGTAGAACTCCTGAAGCCCATTCATTAACTCTGGTTGAGACCTCTTGTCATTCTTTTCTTAGTGGCTTCATAGCACATTCCTTCAGACGGTGAGCTGTTTTTATTTAAACCAGTCCCAATTTGGAGGCTCTTAGCTTTCTTCTAGGGTTTGGTTATAAACAATCTTATGACATCATGTTGGTAGATACATCTTTGCCCACATCTTTGATTTTCTTAGGGTAAACTCCTGATGTAGGATTGTTGTTAGGTACCAAGAGCTACTCTCCAGAAAGTGATACCAGTTGCTCTCCCAATGATGGCATATAATAGAGTTCCTCATTCTTTAAGTGATTGTTCAAAGCAGTTGAAAGGTATAAATATACCGTACTGCTTTCATAAGTATAGGAATTCTGATTGTTTATCGCTGCATAAGAAACCACCCCGAAACAGTGGCCTAAAACAATCACAGTCGTTTATTTTGTTCATGAACCTGGAGGTTGAGTAGGATATTGATTCTTTTACTACACTCTTACTGACTGAGAACAATACCTATTTGACTAGCTCACAGTTCTGCAGGTCAGAAGTCCAGGCACAGCATGACTGGGTTCCTGCTCAGATACACACGGGAACATGTGAGTTCCCTCCTGAGAGTGTTAAAGCACATGAAATTTAAGTGTAAGACATTGAGCCCCAAAAGTTGGATGTTCACCATAGTTTGTGTGGGTCACAGAGCTGAAATCAAGATGTCAGTCTGGCTGTGTTAGCATCCAGAGGGTCTGGGAAAGAATGCCTCCAGGCTTTTTCGGCTTGTTGGCATAATTCAGATTCTGCAGTTGCAGGACAGAGGTCCCCATTTCCTTGCTGGCTGTCAGTCGGGGGACAGTCTCACCTCCTAAAGGCCTCTCACTTGCCTTCCCTGGCACAGCATTGGACTTCTTCAGAGCCGGCAATGGAGAGTCTCCCTCTTGTCCCTTTTGTACTTCAATTCAGGAAGAGTTCAGGTCCTTTTCATGGGGTGCCTGAGTAGGTCCCATCCACCTAGAATAATCTCCCTATCTTAAAAAAAATCAACTGATTTTGAACCTTAATTCCGTCTGCAAAATCCCTTCACTGCAGCACCTAGATTTAGAGTTTGGATAAGTGGAAGGTTTGTGTACTTCAGTAAGTAGGAGTGTTAGGGGCTCTGTTAGAATTCTGCCTATTGCAAGCAGTGTCCCCACTTCAAGGACCAAAGTGTTTTAGTTCCTAAAACTCCTAAGAGAGTTTATCAGTGTTCATTTTATTTTATTGGCCTTGGTGGATGGGAAGACTACCACCTCCGTGAGCAGGAATGGCAGCCAGCTTCGTGGCTCTGCTACTTAGTGGTGTGACCTTGGCTGTGCTGCTCTACGTACTCTACTTCTCTGCCTCTGTTTCCCTCATCTGTAAAATAACGTGGAGTTAGTGACTGTTCTTTCCTCTTACTTTTTTTTTATAAATTTATTTTATTTATCTATTTTTGGCTGCCCTGGGTGTTTGATACTGCTCAGGGCTTTCTCTACTTGCATCGAGCGGGGGATACTCTTCGTAGTGGTGTGTGGGCTTCTCATTGCGGTGGTTTCTCTTGTTGCGGAGCACGGGTTCTAGGCGCGCAGGCTTCAGTAGTTCTGGTACGCGGGCTCAGTAGTTGTGACTCGGGGGCTCTAGAGCGTAGGCTCAGTAGTCGTGGCACATGGGCTTAGTTGCTCCGAGGCACGTGGGATCTCTCCGGACCAAGGCTCGAACCCGTGTCCCCTGCACTGGCAGGCGGATTCTTAACCACTGCACCAACAGGGAAGCCCCCTCTTAGGGTTTTGATGATTAGATTTATTTAATGCCCAGAGAACTCCAGGAACAGTGCTTGACTGTAAATTGCTTTAAAAGTGATTACTTTTGGGGCTTTCCTGGTGGCGCAGTGGTTGAGAGTCTGCCTGGCTGCCGATGCAGGGGACATGGGTTTGTGCCCCGGTCCGGGGAAGATCCCACATGCTGCGGAGTGGCTGGGCCCGTGAGCCATGGCCGCTGAGCCTGCGCATCCGGAGCCTGTGCTTCGCAACGGGAGAGGCCACAACAGTGAGAGGCCTGCGTACCGCAAAAAAAAAAAAAAAAAAAAAAAAAAGTGATTACTTCTTAAAACACTGCTTTTGAGTCTGCAATTATGCAATTTTGGTATGTTAAGCATGTTCATTAATAGGACTTCCTACTATAAAGAGACCCACAAATAAAAATAGAACTTTTCTTTCTTGGTCTTAACTATTTATTTCTGATTTGCTATGTTATACGCATATGCCTTTTATGGTGGGCTGCCACAAATTTATGCTGGAAAAAGTGGAATTTAAATAAATCTTTACTATGTTAATTTGATAGATTTTGATCATTCATTTCACTAGCATGGTATGATATCACCAGCAGCAGACTAAAATCTGAGTTCACTTCTGGCTCTGCCCCTAAAACCTGACGAGGCCTATAGCTGGAAAGGCTTTTGGATATTATACTATGAATTAGTTATAACATTTACTCTGTTTGTTTAGGAAAAACTGGAGGAGTGCCTAAAGCAGTTAAAGCAGGAAAGAGTAATAAGACTTAAGGCTGATAAATGAGTCAATGAAGTAAACAATTTCTTATACTTTTCGGAGTGTTTTGGTTTTATTTCAATTTGATTTTAAGCCATATACACATAGTTTGTAAACTTTAAAACTGTAATATGTTGCAAATTGGTTGTATCATATGGACTTTTGCATTTGCTGGTATTTAGTGATCATATGATCTATATTCCAGAAAGCATGTTTTTAAAAATGTGAAAATCTCATTTTGTGTGTGTGTGTGTGTGTGTGTGTGTGCTTTCTTACGACATTAGCTTATTTTCTGTTCATGATTCTTTGATTCAAGAAAGCACTTTTTGTGCATATACTGTATATACAGTAGCATAAAAGACACGATGAGACTCTCCCTGCAATGAATTAGGAAAGTGAATGATTTAAATAAATTTAAGATATTGGAAAACTTCTAAGAATGCAATGAAAGATAAAAATATATACTCTAAGAATTACATTAGGTAATGTGCATGAAAGCAGGGCATAATCTAAAAAGTTCTATCTAAATATACTTTATCAGAGGTTGAGCATAGGGAGGAATTTTTCAAAGTTCATCCACTGGATTGGCGGACACTCATTCAATAAATGGTGAGCACCTGCTTATATAAGGCAAAAGGGGCATCATGAACGTAACAGCCTTTCTGAGAAATACTGGAGTTGAGCTTATAGGGGGGTTTAAGTGCATAGGTGATGAGCGGAAGGGGAAGAATGCACACGAGTGAATATTTTGAAGGAGCCAAAGAAAATATTGGTGATCGTACATTTAATAAATTGGGTTGGGTATGATTTAGGCCTTTTTTTTTTCTTTTTTTGCGGTACGCGGGCCTCTCACTTTTGTGGCCTCTCCCGTTGCAGAGCACAGGCTCCAGACGCGCAGACCCCGTGGCCATGGCTCGGGCCCATCCGCTCCACGGCATGTGGGATCCTCCAGGACTGGGGCACGGACCCGTGTCCCCTGCATCGGCAGGCGGACTCTCAAGCACTGCGCTACCGAGGAAGTCCGATTTAGACTTTTTAACGTAAGCATTAGATATTTTGCTCACTAAAGTTAATTGTTAACATTCAGCAGAGTTGTAATATGTTTTGTTCCAATCAGATTCTATAATTCACTTTCTAATTTAAGGGAAACTTAAAGCAGGTAATTTTCTAATGTGGAATGAGGCTCCATTATGAATTGAACCAGTTAGAAATGTGATCTTTTGTGAAAGATCATTAATAAAACGATAACTTTGGTTTATTTATATACCACCTAAGCGTTATATAGGAAACTTTGTTGGGTGCCTATGGGTTTTGGTTATTATGTGATATGGTCTCTGTCTTTACTGGTGGAGAGTTAGGTTAATTACAGATTAATTACATTTTGAGTGTTTTAGCTTTGTTCCTTGAAGCTAGACAACACTACTTTTGACGACAATGAGAAAAGGTCATGTCAGACATTTTCAGTCTTCTTTTATAGCTGGAACATGAAAATGCCCAGTTAAGAAATACAACTTTCTCTTTGTCTGAAGCCCTTCATGCCCACTCATTGACAAGCATGATCCTGGATGATGAAGGTGTTTGGGGCAGCACTGAGAATTCTTTTCAGAAGTTCCATGCTTTCCTGGTTTTCCTTAAAGATGCTGGGTTAGTTCATTTCTCTTCATGGCATTCTTCTCTTTGCGACTCTAATGGTAGTTTGCTGAGGAACTGGAGCAATTTTCATCACTTACGTGGCCATATTTAGCCAAATTTAGTGTAATTATAGGTAATATAGTTGACGTTTTAACATGAGGAATTAAATTTTTTAAGAAATGCAAATAGGGGAGCCTGCTTTGGTAGAGTGGGGAGCCCATTATAAAAGAGTAACCTGTAGACAGAGTAATTAGTAGGTACAGTTTTTTCTAAAGACTAAATTGAAGGCAGTTTTCATTGAAAATATTCGGGAATGGATAAGAATTTTCCTCTCTTTCATTTATTTTGCTTGTTTGATAAGTTTGAATTAAAGTTATTTTTGTCTTAGACATAAAAATTATTATTAATCTGCAGGGAAGATATAGGTCAGTGGTTCTCAACTGCGAGCAATTTTGCTGAAAGAGGGAAGTGGAGATTGATAGTTGATGGAGTGGTGTTTTGTTAGTGAATGAATTGGCGTTGGTGTTGGGAAGGAAGGAACAAACACATTCTTGGAAACTGGAGGAAAGGTGGTAAAGAAGTGTGGGAATGGAGGTGTGACAGGCAGTGGATGGGGTGCATGGTACATGTTGAAGCTGCTACTGAGACAGTGGGATGTCTCCTAGAGGATGAATCTGGAAGGGGCTGAGAAGTTGGGGGAGAGAGAGGCTTGTAGTCTGGAGTAGGATGTTGGCTTTTAAGATTTTAGAAGTATTATGATTGTAGCTCTAAGGAAATCTTAATTGCTCTTCTGTGATTATAATAACCTTTGTCTTTTCTCCTTTCCTCCTCTGGTCCAGGCTTGGGCAGCTGGCCACAATGGCTGGTATAGATCAGTCAGATTTTCATTTACTAGGTCGTCCCCAGATGAATTCTACTGTTAGTAGTCCACCTAAAGAAGAAAAGAAGGCACTTGAAGAAGAAAAATCAGAATCAAAGCAGAGTGCCCCAGGACCAATGCAAAATCTCCAAGTAAGTGGAGAGGACAGCACTTAATGATTCTAAGAGTGATTAGCAAAAAGGAAATGACCAAATCACAGAGAAAATAATAATGGTCAGTCTCTAATAGTTCACATGCTCGCGAGCTAGAAGACTCTGGAGTCCTCTCCAAATCTGAGATTAGTAAATGCGGGCCCATTTCATGATACTGTATTGTTGTACATAAGAAAACTGGAAGTTCTTTAGAAAATGTAGGAGTTACAGCAAACTCTCCTTAATGAAGAAAGAAAACATTACAGAAAATATTCCAAATTTTAAATTGTATAAATGTCTGTTCTATTCATATTTTATCTAGGTTTCTATTTGTATGCAGTTAGCTTACAATGAAGGAACACTAATGAAGGTACACGTACTGATATAATTTTTATAATAAGTAATCTTGACATAGCTGATACGTAAGATCTTATACTGACTCACCTGGTCATGGGAATGGGAGGGGAAACCTGTGAGCTTTTCCTCCAGCCTCACTTGGTGTCCCCTTTGCCCAGCTCAGCCAATCTCAGACTGGTCTTGTGAACTGACAGCTTGAGAACACAGTCTGGTCACAAACTATATACTGTTTACTTGTGCCTGGAGGATAGCAAAGAAATTAATTTTCTTACAGAGTAGGGTTTCATTTTAGTGAGGGAAAGGAAATGGGTAATAACTACCCCAATCACCAAAGTCTGAAAATGTAGCAGACATAGCCTTGGATATAGCTAGGTTAAGCTGAGAATCACTTGGCAAGATATAATTAGAAAAAAACTGGCTCTGAAATCTTCTGAATAATCAATTGACTATGTTAATAATAAGATCACAGAGTAACATTGAAGTTTTGAACTCTACTTTTTAATGGTTGGCTTTGTTCATCACTGAATTTTTGTCTTGTCTTTTGTCTTTCCCTCCAGTTTCAGAAAATTACAGGTGATGCTGGGATTCCTTTGCCTGTTGACTCCTTCCATGTCCCAGTCTCTACTCAGGAGGCCTTAGAAACTTCCAAAGACAACCTGGGGGTCATAGTCCCAGAGCAGCGGCAGGAGTCTTTTGAAGATTTCAATGCTAGAACGTGTTCTTCTTCAGCAGACGTCATTTCTGCAACTGGAAGTCAAAGAAAAGAAGAGGAATTACCTAGAAATAGCAGGTCTTCTTCAGAGAAAATGACCAAAGCATAATATACCAAAAACGACTCTGCTAAGAAACCACCTGGGAAGGACCTGCATTCCTGCTCTGACTCACCTGTAAAGCAGAAAAGCAAAGGAATTGGGCAAAATAATTCTTTGCTTACTGAACCAATTAGAAGTGAGTCTTCGAAAAAACACATTTCTGTTAAGAAATTTCTGTACAATAGTGACTGTTTCATCAAAGACAACTAAAAGTAAACTCAGTCTACTAGAACATTCTGAAAGTGAGACTCTTGGATCTGATTGTGAATTTCCAGAAAGCATCCATATTCCATCACGCCTAACATAGGTCTAAATCTTTTAAAATTATGTTTTTGCCTTCAAATTTTAATAAATTACTTATGTTTTTACTATAGCATATGGTGTTTTGAAATACTTGACTGGAAGCCATTAGAGAAAGATTTATCTATACTTTTTTATTATAATGAAAGTTTTGGTGTATTTTTCCTTGTGACAGTTTGCACCATTCATTCAGCTGGTGTTTACTGAGGGCTTCATATGTACAGTACTTTGCTGGGTGCTATTGCTTTCAGCAGTGAACAAAATAAAGCCTTTACTCTCCTGGAACTAACACTCTGTGGTGGGAGAATACGTAAACAACAAAACAGGGTAAGGGGTAAAAAGAGATGGGAATAATAAATGGAATCGTTTTACCATTTGGTTAACTGTCAAACTATTATAAATCATATGGCCAGAAGCCATGGACATATTTTAATTCACAATAACCAGAGAGCATCAAACATTTACCAAAGCACTTAACCGTGTTTATGGATTACAGCAACACTATGAGGTAGGGAAATATTACCATCCCAATTTTATAGATGAGGAGTCTGAGGAGACATTATGTGAGTTGCCCAGAATTACACAGCTGTAACCAAGTGGGAAGCTGGGATGTGACCAGAACCCATGCTCTTTTTTTTTTTTAATGTATGGAGTTTATTATGTTTCATTTGTTTCTGATTTATGTGATTTTTTAAAAGATTTTTTTTGCTGTCGACTACTTTTAAAGTCTTTATGCAATTTGTTACAGTATTGCTTTTGTCTTATGTTTTGGATTTTTGGCCGCAAGGCATGTGGGATCTTAGCTCCCCGACCAGGAATTGAACCCTCACCCCCTCCATTGGAAGGCGAAGTCATAACCACTGGACCACCAGGGAAGTCCCCCTTATGTGATGATTTTTATGGCAGTTTTTTTAAATTGTATTTTTTATTGACATATAGTAGAATTACAGTGTTGTGTTAATTACTGCTGCACAGGAAAGTGACTCAGTTATACATTTATATACATTCTTTTTCATATTCTTTTCCATTAAGGTTTATCACAGGATATTGAATATAGTTCCCTGTTCTATACAGTAGGACCTTTTGGTGTTTTTTTTAATACATCCACTTTTTAAAAATAAATGTATTTATTTATATTATTTTTGGCTGCGTTGGGTCTTCGTTGCTACACGCGGGCTTTCTGTAGTTGCGGTGAGCAGGGGCTACTCTTATTTGTGGTGTGCAGGCTTCTCATTGGTGGCTTCTCTTGTTGCAGAGCACGGGCTCTAGGTGCATGGACTTCAGTAGTTGTGGCTCACAGGCTTCAGTAGTTGTGACTCGCAGGCTGTAGAGCGCAGGCTCAGTAGTTGTGGCACACAGGCTTAGCTGTTCCGCGGCATGTGGGATCTTCCTGGACCAGGGCTCGAACCCATGTCCCTTGCGTTGGCACGCATATTCTTATTCACTGCACCACCAGGGAAGTCCCGCGTGGGACCTTTTTGTTTATCCATCCTGTATATATACCACTTTGCATCTGCTAATCCTAAACTCCCAATCCTACCCTCTCCCACCCCCTCCCCCTTGGCAACCACCAGTCTATTCTCTATTTCCTTGATTGTGCTTCAGTTTCACAGATAGGCAGAACCCAGGCTCTTAATCACTTTGTTATTCTGTTTCCTTGTTGTTAAGAAGGGTTTAAGGAAGGCACTGAGAGAGAAGCCAGTGAGCACTGGCAGTGCAAAACAGTGGGGCTGTCAGAGAGCACACCTGTCTCCTTCCCCCATCTGAGCAGAATTTTTAAACAGCAGAGTATGTAAGAGTATGTGATGACACATCTCTGGATTAAATTATGTCTCCCTGGTAAAATATGCACAGATAAGTCTTTAGTTCAGTCAGACTGAAAGGTGAGATCAGAGAAAAGCTGGAGTGTCAGATTTCTTCTCAAAGGTCCTGCCTGATTGTTACTAAGAGGACTACTAGAGTACTAGTTAGTTCATTAGTCATGGATTGTGTGTTAGAGGAGTGAAACAATGAGCAAGATGTAGTGTTGGCCCTTTAGCAGTGGAGTGAGAGGGGAAGACGCACAGCAGATGTCTCATCCTGCACGTGACATGCTATGACGGGCATATTCAGGGCGTTTAGTCATCGTTTGTGGAAGAAGAGGGGGAGCTGTGAGGCAAAGAAAAGTCATCGAAAGAGGCAGTCCCTAAGCTAAGTCTTAAAGGACTCGTGAGAAACTGGTGAGTCAGCCGGTGAAAGGCAAGGATACTCAAGGCAGAGTGGACAGCAGAAGTCCAGAGCCGTGAGTGTGCGAGGGGTGTGTTACGGAGCCACAGGCACAGGCTCTGGAGGATCAGCGCAGTGTCCCTAGGCAGCGGCAAGTGCCCCTAAAGGAGGCAGCGAGGAGGAGGAGAGCGGGTCTTAACCATCCATGTGCGTGGAGCTGGTTTCCTCAGAAAATAGCTAAGAATGGAAAGGAAAAGTTCAGGTGGCATTTTAGACCACTGACATCAGTATGGATGAGGAATCTGAAGAAGCCTGGAGATAATTATGCCCCACTCTTCTGAGGAGCAGTGTTTTTTATTTTCGAGGGGGACTTTCATGCTGCCACCTCCTCTCCTGTCCCTACTGAAAGGTTTATAGGTCGGCAGAAGGGAGAACCTGGCTTAAGTGAAGTTGAGGAGGTTTCTTTACTGTACAGCTTCTCGGGGCTGCTGTAGGCTAATGTGCATTCTGGATCGTCACAGCAGGCATATGGTACACAGCCACCCGCAAATCTATTTGTCTGTAGAGTCCTCTTTTCATAGAAGTGTCTACCAACTGGTTCCACCAAACAGCAATTTGGTAACTTCTAGACCAGGTAATAGAAAGGGGTCTGAAATAAGGTATATATGAAGGGAGGAAATAAGTTCTAATTTTATTTAGGAAATTAGAAGCAAGACTTGATCTTGGGAAGTAAGGAAGAAGTAGGAGGCGGAGGCTGAACCCCCATCCGTGTGACTAAGGTTGGGTGGTGGTATCATTGAGTTTGGAAATAGGGGATAAATAACTGAATTGGGGAAAAGACTTTAGTTCTGGACATGTAGAATTTGAAAGCACCTGTAGAATTCAGGAGACAAATAGGTAACTCGACATGCACGTGAAGACATGGAAAGATAAAAATTTGAATGTCACCAGCACTTCGCAGTCATTACAATCATGAAAATGGATGAAATTTCAGAGAACTGTGAGTACTGACAACGTTTAAGTAATAAGCAGAGAAAGAATTCTGGGAAGGAGAGAGGTGATAGAGTTTCAAGAAGGAGGAAGTAGATGACAGCGTCATACTTCAGAGAATGTAAGTGTCCATTGGATTTGGGCAGTTAGGTCCCCAGTGACCTTAGAGCAGTTCAGTGAGGTGGTGGACAAGAAAGCCAGACTGCAATAAATTGAGGGCATAGCGCTGCCTGTGGGGGCCAGGCGGGGCTAGTGAAGACAGTGGGAATAGGCTGCTCTGAAGGAGTTTGGATGAAAAGAGAAAATAATTAGAAAAAAAGAAGTTTTTAGAATGAGAAGGACTTCTATTTTATATGTTGAAATGGAGGAACCGATAAAGGAGATACTAAAGATGTAGACAATAATTTAGAGAATTGGGGAAACACGGACATATGAATAAGAAAAAAACCTTGCACAGTATATAAAAATCACTTGTATCCTTCAAGTTGGATGGATACTGGTAAGTTTGGGAGGAAATAAAGGTAAGAAGAGATAGAGGTAAATGAGTTTATACTGATAGCCCCAGTTTTCTTTGACCCAGATGTTTCAGAGAAACATATATACACATACATAATTACAGTTTTAAAATTCTTTCGTAGTTACATGTTTTATTAATCATGTCTGAGAAAAGTCATTGATTTTCATTCTCTACAGCATTATCTTGTAAGGACAAGATACAGTGACAACTTCCAAGCTTTTTACCTATCAGAGCTGAAACTGAAAGTATCTTCATAATTGAATGTTCACTTCTTATTTGTAATAAGTTTATCCTTAGGAGGATACTTCATAGTGTTTGATCACAGATGAGTTTGGGCATTGCTATCACTCAATAATGCTAAGCATCTGTCAGGTTCTCTCCTACACTATATATTAATTTTTTCTCCGTTAAGCAAATATTTATTGGCGACCTGTGGGAATAAGATACACCTAGGTCCTCTTTCCTTGGTTTATTCACAAAAGCCTCTGAAACTAAATTTCCAAGTCAGGCCATAGTAAGGCCTGGCATAATACGTTTTCATCGTTAACAGTTTTTTTTGTGTTTGTGGTTTTCTTTTCTTTTTTTTTTTTGAAGCAAGGATAAGATAACTCAGTAGTTGTCCATTGATTAATAAGTCAAAGAAGACATTGATGGAGCATGGTATTTTGAATATCCTTTCCACAGAATAGGTAATGGGCCATCCTGAAACTCTGGTGAGATGCTTATCATTTTCAGATTTTGCAGTGGCAGAGAAAACCCTATTACACCTTGAATTATCACTAGAAACATGAATTCAGCCAAACAAAAACAGTGCCTCTGCCTACTGAGTTTGTCAATTTCCATCTTAACAAAAGTGAACATTTCTCCTTTAGATTAAAGTCAAGAAAATCCCCTCTGTCCAGGATGCGATAATGGGGTGCCAGAAAGAGGAAAACTGAAGGTATTCCCTCTTTACACCTGAACAGTGAATTCATTCTGATATCAAATATTTGTTAAGATTCTGCTATGACCAGGTGCTTTATTGTGTTTAGAGATCAAGTTACTGTTCATTCTTGGTAAGTAAGAAAAATCCATGTTTTAGGACTCTGAATAGTAACTTTATATATTTTATATATATATATTAAAATAAATATATATATATTATATATAATATATATTCCACCTATTCAACAAAATTGTAATTTTCATCATCTCTTACAAACGATGAACTGTATTTACTCTTTGGAAAGGGCTTATAGGGAATTAAAGTCTCCATATACTTTTTTATATAAGACCATGGAAACCAAATTCTCAACTGGGAGCAAACTTAGGTTTTGCTATGAAGGTTTATGCTTGCCTGGCCTTAGAGTGGTAGGCCAGGAACTCAAGGTGGAGTTTTTTTCCTCTAAGTTACTTTCATTGATGCCACCCTGAAAAAATTCGGAGGGAGTATTTTTTGAAATAGCTTTATCTCAGTAACCCTTTAAAAATGCTTCAGGGTATGGGGAACATAACTGTCAAAATGTTCAAGCAACTCTTGTTGATTTAAGTATAATTGATCAGGAGCAATACAGGAAAGAGCTGGGTACAAAAGACAAAAGGCGCGAGGCTATTTCATGTGTTGTTTTTGGCTTATTGTACAGAACAGAGAAAGTCTCATACACTCACGCAGCCAAGGTCCCCTACTCTTCTCTCCTTTTAGTAGAAATAAAAGAGAGCTAGTTTCTCAGTAGCATCATTCTATCCTTAAGTGGGTACACAGTGATATTCTAATGGTCTCTGGAGCAGAGAATAATTCCGTGGCAGCTCTGACCGCCAGTCACCGGGTTCTCTGTAACTTAGTCTTTCATGGCCAAGGACTATAATCATTATTTCGATTTATATTTAGCATCTCAAAATTGAAAGTATTCCATGGACAACAAAACAGGAAGTGATTTCATGAAGTGTTTTTAGTATGGATGAAATAATAAAGTATAAAAATACAAATCGTCAGTAAAGCTTTTTCTTTCCAGAGAAGTATATTCAGAAATTAATGTAAGCATCTAAGGTGCGCACGTGTGTTTTTTCACCCATGATCGTGTGTGTGTGTGTGTGTGTGTGTGTGCATTCCACTGCTACAGGAGACGTGCAAAATAGTATCAGATTTGCTACTATATGAAGTACTGGTTTCTCCCAAGAACTGTGTGCTCACAGGATTCGTTCAGGAAGCTGAGTGCCCTACCGCCACATCGCAGTCGTATTTCATCACCTTCGGCGGGAATAACTTACACTTTAACCTTACATGCAGGCGTATTAAATTAGTATTACTCATCAGAACTTGCTTATTAATAAAACAAGCTGAATTAGCCACTGCAGAATCATATTTGGAAATCCAATGACAATTTTACATTTTTAATAAAGGCTCAGAAATATTATTGCAGAGCAGGTGGTACAGAAAACTGTGGTCAAATTTGACATTCATTAATCATTGAAGTGTGGAACGTGACAGGTGAAAATTGATATTGATTTCTTTCCTCTAATATTTGGAAGAGTTCTAACAGGTAAATAAAATGAGACAACAAGACATAGCAAGTCTCACTGATTTCTCTGATCACCTCCTCCCCACATAGCACTCCGTCGCCTACCATGTTTTGAATAATTCAATGCCCAGTCTTTCCACTTCAGTGCATTATAAAACACACTCAAGCTGGGTTTCAATCGTATTAGACTGAAAGCTGAACTTTTTATGGAGGGTTATTTAAAACAAAATGCGACTTGAGCCCAACAGCCTTTGAAACCAAACAATCCTGGGAGTTCAGTAAGGAAATGTCAACACTGTGGAGAACTTTTGGATTCAGAAAATTCAGTAATCCTATTTGATGTATGTTAACCGTATCAATATTAACAACCTTCTGCTGGATTTCAGCACTGATTTGAGAGCTGAGATACTACTGGTCTTGTATTTTAACTAGTTGTGAAAGCACTGAGAGAGTTGTTCTTGGGTTGAACTTGACCTGCCCCTGGGAATGCTCTCTGTTCTATCCACCTTGAAAAGCTTTACGCAAGTGCATTTCTCTGCCTTCCTTCTTCTCATCTGTACCCCTTGGGAAAACAAAAGATGCTCAAATATAGATGTGAACACTGCAGATGCTCTGCTTGGCAATGGCGTCTTTCAGCTTCCCAATAAAAAATTATATTGCTGACCACCCATTTGACTGAAAAGTGACTCATTTTACTGACAGATATCTGGATTGAGATGTCAAAAGAAATAGGTCATTTCAAATTTCCTTTTTATGTCATAGCTTTGTGTTGCCACACTACTTGTTCAAAAGTGAGATCATGAAGGTTCCTTCCTATGACCTCCAAATAATTAATCAAAATGTTCTTCAATAGGCTATATAAAAAGCAAGCAGAATATTCCTAATTATCGATCTTTCTCTTGAGTCATATAGTTCTTGTAATTTCAAGGAAGAGAAACTCAAATGGAAAGTGTTACAATAGCCAAGCATACCAGCACTGTTATCTAACCATTCAGCAATTTTCTCTGCCAAGTCACTCTGAACCTTAGACTACTGAGAATGTCTTTTTAATTAATTTTTAAGGTTCTCCTCTTTTGAGTTAAAAAATGGTCACAATTTTATAAGTAAAATTAAAGAAAAAACACTAAATAGACCATCAGAGATATTTCCATTAGGCATTATATATATATATATATATATATATATATATATATATATATATAAACATATACATATATATACATAATTTTAATATATATACATATATAAATGCACTGGGATAAATCTCCAACTTCTGTGTCATAGACACAGAAGGACATAGGTCCATTTTCTTAGGAATAGGGAACTCCTTTCACAATGGAAGTTGGGAAATTGGCTAGACCATCCTTCTTGAAAATAATTCCATGAAGCCGCCATTTAAGGTTGTCTGGATCTTGGCTCCTTCTAGCAATCTAATACTCCAACAGTGTGTAGTTCATCAAATTCAGGTCTTTCTGAAGCCAGGCTAGAAATACAGAGTAAGTTGGACGACTCAGGTAACTGACCAAAAAGGAGGAAGAAGAGGAGCAAAACAATTTCCCAGTTTCATTTTTTCCCATATTCTCTGTGCTTTACAAGGGAAAAAAAATTGGGGTCTGAGTTCCTTTCATTCTTAGCCATTGTTGGTTCAAAGTCTGAGAAAAAAAAAAAGAGGTAAAAATGAATATATGGAGTCCAGAATTCCATTAGCTCTCTTGCATGCAATGTCACAACTTCAAAGGCCTTCCAAAATAAAGGGATAAACTTTTAAAAATATAGCCCAGGGCTTCCCTGGTGGCACAGTGGTTGACAGTCCGCCTGCCGATGCATGGGACATGGGTTCGTGCCCCGGTCCGGGAAGATCCCACATGCCTCAGAGTGGCTGGGCCCGTGAGCCATGGCCGCTGAGCCTGCGCATCCGGAGCCTGTGCTCTGCAATGGGAGAGGCCACAACAGTGAGAGGCCCGCGTACTGCAAAAAAAAAAAAAAAAAAAAAAATATATATATATATATATATATATATATGTATATATATAGCCCCATCTTTTCAATCTAAACAAGTAAACACTAAAAATATATTTTAGAAATCCAGCAAACACACTAACCACACTCAAAGCAAAGGAAGGCTTATGGCTTACCAAATGACAGTGGCTGTCTACAAGAGAGAGAAAGAGAATACTCCAAAATTCTATCTGACCTGGCAGAGCTCAGCACAGCTACTATTCTTCTTTCCTAAAATCAAGGCATAAAGAATTTGAATAAAACTTGCCAGAATGTCATCCGCTGCCTCCAGATGCACATTGAAGGACGGAGTGTCCAGAAATCAGGATGAAGAAAACTGCTTAGAGAAGACACTTCCCCTATCAGTGCACCACCAGGGTTTATCTGGGTAATAAAATGATAATAGGCCTTTTTGTCATCTTCTTTTTATAATTTATACATTTAAATTTCAGTTAACATCTAAAAAATATCCAATCAGAATGACAGGCATTTCCAGAAGTATCAGTGTTTTTCATCCTCACCCTTTTACAAATGTGAAAACTGAGGCTCAGTATAGCTGTCAAGGAATTTTCCTAAATCATTGAAGCTGTCAATTTGGGACTTAAGTCTAAATTAGTTTCTTATTTTATCTTGGCTAACTTCTTTAAATTCTGTTTAGTGACATGGGGATGGGGAAGGGTAAGCTGGGACAAAGTGAGAGAGTGGCATGGACATATATACACTACCAAATGTAAAATAGATAGCTAGTGGGAAGCAGCCAAATAGCACAGGGAGATCAGCTCGGGGTTTCGTGACCACCTACAGGGGTGGGAGAGGGAGGGTGGGAGGGAGACAAAAAAAGGAGGGGATATGGGGAGACATATATATATATATATATATATATATATATATATATATATATGTATAGCTGATGCACTATTATACAGCAGAAACTAACACAACATTGTAAAGCAATTATACTCCAATAAAGATGTTAAAAATATATATATGAAAGCTATACTATAAAATAGATAAAGTGATAATATATCTGAGAGGTGAAATTATGGCTGCTTTTTAATCTATTTTTGGATTATTTGATTACATGATTTCTCTATAAAGAATATGAATCCCTTGTATAATAAAACTTACTCAAAACCAAAAATAAAAAACAATTCTGTTTAGGAAGAGAGGATAGAATGAAGGTTTGAGCATAGAAATCATCTAGAAATCACTGAAGATACTGGGCGTGTAGCGCAGTTTCATTTGTAGTGGGTTTGGCTTACAGTCTTATATTTAGTTTTATTTCTATACAACTATCAAAGAAGGAGAAAGAAGTTAGGTAATATTTGCAACTAATCAAAGCAGAATTGCTTTTAGCTTTAACAAAAAGATCGTTTTGTGATCTCAGATGAACATCTTTATTCTTAAATGGAGCATAAGTAACATTAGTGGCTAAGGTTATTTGCAATAAACAAGACTGTTTACTGTTTACCACCCAGCAGATGACTATTTGTAAGTCTCACTGAGTATGCTAAAAGCTTATACTGAGCTCTCATTTTACCAGAGTGAATTTAAATTAACTGCAGCAGCCAGAATTAATGAAACTGGGTAAATGATGCAAAGATATTCCACAGGGTATTCTGTTTTAATTAGAGATAGAAAATGTGTGTCATTAGAGGTTTTTAAAAATGTTGCATTCTATTACTTTCTCATATTTTAAATCTAGGAATATAGATGAAAACTAAAACATGTTAGCCACCTTAGTTCAGTTTTTAATGTAGATCAGCTTTGAAGTTATATTGAGTGAAAAGTAAAGAGTCTGAATGAAGAACATAATCTGGAAGCATTCAGGTACAAGTAATCAACTTTATTAGAAGTTGAGTATCTGTTAATTAGCAGGCAGCTATATAACTTAACTATAAAGCCACTACAATTCAAACATTGTAGCATTACTACCTGAATGAGCACATATACAAATTAAACAGAAAAGAATATCCACAAATAGTTCTAAGTATGTCTGGGAAGTTTGATTGTGACACAGTCAAGGTATAATCTTTAAAACTGATGCCTAGAAAACTACACACCCATTTAAAACTAAAGTCTGTACCTCACATTACATACCAAAATAAGTTAAACCAGTTGCACATGTAAGAAGCTTGCAAGTTGACACTTTATCCTAACAAGATGAGTCTTTTACAGATGTTTTCTCCCACTCTGTGGCTTGTCTTTTCATTATCTTGATAGTGATTTTTACAGAGCAGAAATTTTCTGTTTTAATGAAGTCTAGCTTATCAATTCTTTCTTTCATGGATTGTGCCTTTGGTGTTATATTTTAGAAGTCATTGCCATACCCAAGGTCATCTAGGTTTTCCCCTATGTTATCTTCTGGAAGTTTTACAGTTTTGTGTTTTACATTTAGGTCTGTGGCTCATTTTGAGTTAATTTTTATGAAGGATATAAAGTCTGTGTCTAGTTTTCTTTTTGTTTGTTTTTTGGGTTTTTTTTACTGTGGACATCCAGTTGTTTCAGCACTATTTGATGAAAAGACTATCTTTGCTCCATTGTATCGCCTTTGTTCTTTGGCCAAAGATCAGTTGACTGTATTTATGTGGGTCTATTTTGGGGCTCATTATTCTTTTCCATTGATCTAGCTGATCTTTCACCAATACCACCCTGTCTTGATTACTGCACCTTTGTAGTAAGTCTTCAGGCTGGGTAGTGTCATTCCTTCAACTTTGTCCTTCTTCAATGAGGTGACAGCTATTCTGGGTCTCTTGCCTCTTCATATGGTCTTTAGAATCAGTTTGCCAATATCCATAAATTAACTTGCTGGGATTTTGGTTGGGATCGCACTGAATTTCTATAGATTAAGTCGGAAAGAACTGACATTTTGATAATACCGAGTCTTCCTATTCATGAACATGCAATATCTCTCCATTTACTTATTTATTCTTTGACTTCATTCATCACGGTTTTGTAGTTTTCCTTCTATAGAGGTTTTACTTATTTTATTAGATTTATACTGAAGTATTACATTTTTGGCAGTGCTAATGTAAATAGTGTGGGTTTTTATTAACCTATTCCACTTGTTCATTATTGGTATATAGGGAAGCAATTGCCTTTTGTATATTAACCTTGGATCCTACAACCTTGCTATAATCATTTATTACTTACAGGAGTTTTGGGTCAACTCTTTAAGATTTTCTACATAGATGATCATGTCATCTGTGAACAAAGACAGCTTTATGTCTTCCTTCTCAATCTGTACACATTTTATTTCCTTTTCTTGCCTTATTCCAGTAGAAGAACTTGCAGCACAATATTGAAAAGTTATAATAAAGGAGGATATCCTTGCCTTGTGCTTAATCTTAGTTGGAAAGCACTGAGTTTCTCTCCAGTAAGTATGATGTTAGCTATTGGTTTTTTTGTAGATCGTATTTATCAAGTTAAGAAAGTCCCTCTCTATTCCTAGTTTACTGAGAGTTTTTCTCATGGGTGCATGCTGGATTTTGTCAAATGCTTCTTCCACATGTATTTATATGTTTTTTTTTCCTTTTTGGTCTTGGATGGATATTAATTAATTTTCAACTGTTGAACCAGCCTTAAATACCTGACACAAATCCCATTTGGTCGTGGTATATAATCGTTTTTATACTTTTTTGGCTTCAATTTCCTAACATTCTGTTGAGAATCTCTGAAACAATTTTTATCACATTTCTACTATAAAAGGTCTGGGATTCTAACGAATTTAAGCTATTAGTTAGTCTTCTCAAATTGTGCTTTTTATTCAAAGATAAACCATAGCAGAACCCTTAGGGAATGGATGGTGAATGGTAAGGCCTGAATTTACACTTCTTTTATTCTTTATACCCTGAACCCGTCTCTCAACAAGTGTTTACTGTTGATGTTTATTTTTTGGGGAATTAGATATAGCTCAGCATTCATTCATTCAACAGATTCTACAGCAGAAGGGAGGCTTCAAAGGAGGTAGGGTGTATTAGTGGGGCTGCAGGTTATTACAGGGAATCCAAGCAAGGCCTCATAATGGAGACGGTGATATTTGAGAAAAGACCTAAAAAAGTGAGTGGATAAGTATTGTAGATACTAAAGAGAACAGCAATTCAGGTAAAGGGAACAGCAAGTGAAAATGTCTGCCTACTATACTTGTTGAACATCAAGGACTAAAGAGTATAAGGTGTTTGCAAAAGAGTGAGCAAGGAGTAGAGGTGGAGGACATGAGATCAGACACATAATGCAGAGGGTAATCATGTAGCAACTTACCAGCATTTGAAGAACTTCAGCTTCAACTATGATGAAGGGGAAGACACTGAAGTCACATAATTCTTCTGACTTAGATTCTCGAAGGGTTCTCCGGCCACTGTGTTAAGGACAGATTTCAGAGGGATAATAATTAAGATGACAGACAATGAAATCTTAATCCTGAGTGGTAATAGTGGGAAAATCGAGAAATTGTCAAATTCTGGTTCTATCTCAAAGATACGGCTGACACATTTTGCTTCTGTATTGGATGTGAAAGGAGAGGGAAAGAAAAAAGTCAAAGATGAATCACATTTTGTAACTGAGCACCAGGAAGAATGCAGCTGCCCTTTTCTGCTTTGGGAAGTCTACAGGAAAAGCATGAGTGACTATGTGTGTATTTGATTGCAAGGTATATTAAGGTTGGGATGTCTATTAAATGACAAAACAGAGATATTCTGTTAGTAACCAGTCTTGTTAGGTGGACCCAATCCGTAAAGGACAACCATCAACCTACCTAATCGCTCAATTTGAAGACCCATAAAGGACTTTGGGGCATTAGTGTGAAGAGGGCTTCCTTTTGCATTTGTGTGTTTGTGTGTTATTTGCTTTGACACTGTGGTTAGGCTAAAGTGGCAGTATTCTAGGCTTTCATCTTTGACAATTTTTTTCTCACCAGGAAGCTTTTTTATTGGGTTGACACCAAATGAGTATTTGCCTGATTCTTCCTGTCCTGATTCTTTAAATATTTTCCTAGTTTGGACAGCCACAATTTGGTTAGTATGTGTTAATTTCACCCTTCAACGTGGACACACTTGAAGCGAAGTGAACTCCCACCACACTGATGGTAGACTCCATCTGAACATGCTCAAAAGAGCACAGAAGGTTGTCCACGGGGAGGGTACTATCAGACGCTGATTGACAGTACCTGTGTTGTAGACCAACTTAAGGGCAAACACATACGGTTCTTACCCTTTGCTGCTCCTGATAATAGGCAATGGCAGGCTCTGGATCACAATGTTTGAACCCAGCAGGAATAGTTTTGCACTCTGTGTGGCAGGACTAGGATAAGGGGTATGTATCTTATCTAGCTTGTATCTTTTTTTCTATGCTACACAAATACAAGGCTGTCACTTTCTGAGACAATAAACTTTCTCTGGCTGTGACAGATTCAAAGCAGATGCCAAGTTAGAAACATTTCTGAATTAGGTGATTTGGGTTCCTTGACCAGGTTAAAAAAACAAAACAAAACTGTTTTTCTTCTTGGTTTCACATTTAAACAATATGTGTTAGTCTAAACTATATGACCAAAAAATAGAACTACTAAAATAACATGCCCTTATCATTATTATTTTGATAGACTAAATAATAGAGGGATATTGTTTTACTAACAATTACCAGCATTTAGTAACGACAAGCCAAACATTAAGCCTTTAGGAAATTTGTGAACTCCTTCACTTCTTACAATAACTCTGTCAGATTGGTACCAGTATTTATCACCATTGATGAAGAAACTCAGTTTCAGAGGAAGACACTGAGGCACAGAGAGGTTGAATGGAACTTGCCCATAATTGCCCTAGCTGCTATGCTAGTCTGCTTCATCAACCACTATCACCACTATCACATTTACTTAACTGGGCTTTAGATTCAGATAAACAATTTTTCCTGGCAAGGAAATCATTTAACAAGCCCAGATTGCAATGCTTGAAATGCAAGTCTGAGCCCAAATCTTAGAACCCGAAACCATGTGATCACTAAAAATACTGAGTATCTATTCTGCGCCATATAATAGGAGTTTGCTTTTAAAATAACAGGTCCTATTAGGAATAAGTGTACAAATGGCATTCTAGGAGGGAATATATCCAACAGGTGTTTTCAATTCCTTTAGTGGCAGTGAAAACGTATGAAGTCATTGCCTGCAATACTAAATGAGCTGATTTGCTTTTGGTGGGTGAACACTGAACTTTGTTTACAAAACTTAACCTGAAAGCATTTTCTAAGTATTCTGCTATTACTCTACTCAAAGTTAGCCTTGTTATCTCCTTTAACAAACAAGAATGGCAAGACACAGTCTCAGTTAGTATAGTATGGATAAATCAGTTTCGGTCTTGGGTAAACTTGTACCTTAACGAGCGTCTTCAATTTGGGGAAGACATGAATTCAGAATTGCCATTCTCTATGCATATTATTGCCATCTAAACTAATGCCAGCAAGACATAGCTATAGTTAGGTAGATCCTTTCATAAAATGATGCAGCCACTCAGGAATTCATTAAAACCTAAACCGACTGGACAGTCAGTAACCAATGAATTATCCTAATGCTGATTCATCTGAGAGGTCCTTTATTCCATTGACTGCTGCTGCTATCCTTCTCTATTCCTTTTGGGATTAAGAACTATGCATAAAGTCTTACTTACTCTAAGGTTCACCTTGTACCTCTCCTGTCATACAACTCATCAGTTTCCCCATCATATGCCACCAAATGCCAATAAAATATCTGAGTACTCTGCGGTCATGGCACAGGTATTTCTAAAGAGGTGAACACCTGTTCAAAAATCACTAATCTGAGAATAAATATATGGGGAAATGATTGGAATCAACTGAAACTGTGAGAGGCCAGCAGGGCAGATATGTGTGTCTGTATGTGTCTTAAAGCATAATGTTCTCTATGAGAAAAAATGCTTTAGTGCCCCAAACTTTAATCCAATTAATATCCTGGAGTATATTTCAAGACCACTTGTATATATGTGCATGTACATAATTTCAGCATTATATATTGTTTGTGTTATGTTCTCCCTTCTATTCATGGGAATATGTTGCCTTTAAAGCTTAACCTTTCTTGTCGATTTTGTACATGGATGAAGGTTCACACAATAAGATAAGTTCAAGGATTTCTTTCTCCAATACCATTGATATGAATTCCTATTACTTAATTTCTTTTTCATAGATTTGCAGATGACAGTCCAAGATAGTTCTGCCAATGGAAATCACAGGACTACCAAGTATGGCAAAGACTTTGGAACAATTAGAGTGTGTTTTCATGGTCTGCATCAGAATTCTACAGAAGGCTTTTGGCTGAATTGGCAGTGAAATGAGAATGGAAAGTTAGTGTATCAGTTACTTTTCAGTTTGGTATTTTTTCTTTTCTAGTATTCTACTATGTATTAGAAATTACATAAAAATCAGGAGAAGAGAAATGGTTAAGAAAAATATAACCTGTCATGTTAACAACATTCAGCACTTACCTAGACTCACAGGTACCACGAGACAACATGAGAGCTGGCTTGTGAGAGCTAACCTTGTTCCAATTCCCTCTTTGTATTGATGAAAAGCTTTGAGGGTCAAAGAAGGAAGTGACCCTGCCAGAAGCATACCATGAATCAGTGATGAAAGGGAGACTCCTTGGCTTCTGTAGAGCCATGCCTCTGTGCACAAGGTATTAAAGAAGCATTAATTAAGTGCCCCTTTACCTAACAACGTGGAGCTTAATCATAGGCTTTGGGCTTCTTGTCTCTTCTTTTCTTTTGCTTTCTTTTGCATCCTTGGGGGCCTTAGTTTTTAGTTGCTCTTGAACTGGATTTCCAAGACATTTATTTTCACTAGCCCTTATGTTTTTGGATTGTAGGCTGAATTTTTAAGAAGTTGGGGAAGGATATTGAACTGCCAAAAGTTAACAGATTATTGTCAAAAAATAACAATAATTATAATGCCAATTTCCCTGTGTATTCCCTGTGTACTTTAGGGGTAGAAATAGTATTTGTAAAGTGATTTCAAAACGTGCAAATATTACCTGTGGGACGTAACCTACTGGTTAAGAGCACTAACTCTGAAATTAATTTGCCTGGATCTTTTTTCCCCAGCTCTACCACTTACTAGTGGTGGGACTTCAGGAGTGTTTCTTCTTTGTGTTTCACTTCCTTTTTAAAAAACAAGGGGTTAATAACCTCACCCATTTTACAAAGCTGTGGCATGGAGTTAATACATGTAGAGTGGTTAGGAATCTATGCCACTCTTAAGTCTTTTAAAATCAACCTTACTATTGTTGTTACTATTATTATTATTTCGTTAACTGTCCTTGAAACAGTTTGCCAGCAGTACTCACTTGTTTTTCTTTTTGTTGTATATTCTCTAAGCATTCTACCAAACCCTAAGTGGCTGGTTTCAGATATTTTACACCTCTTTACCTGTTTGTCACCGCAAAAGTAAAAGGACTTTGGCTCACGTTGATCAAATGAACCAGAACTTTGGTTTTCTCCCATTCATACACACTGGTAAACAGATGTGAAAAAGCGACTCCATGGGGCTTTCAGTATGGAGCCAAACATCCAGGCTCTGTGTAACTCGACACTATTATGAACACATGTTGGTCCCTTAGGTCCCAAAAGAATCTCAACTAAGCCCATCATTATTTCAGGAATATGAAGAATGCTTTCTGTGAAATAGTTGAACATAACAGAAATACAAGAAAAGGCAGAGGTGTTTCGTATTACAGCATTTTGAGAAACGCTCAGAGCTCTAAGATGTAGCTCACAATTTCCGCATCAGGTAAAGCTTTCAAAGTTACCATAAATACGTTTTTTTTTGGGCTTCCCTGGTGGCGCAGTGGTTGAGAGTCCGCCTGCCGATGCAGGGGACGCGGGTTCGTGCCCCGGTCTGGGAGGATCCCACATGCCGCGGAGCGGCTGGGCCCGTGAGCCGTGGCCGCTGAGCCTGTGCTCCGGAGCCTGTGCTCCGCAAGGGGAGAGGCCACAACAGTGAGAGGCCCGCCTACCGCAAAAAAAAAAAAAAAAAAAAAAAAAAAGTTACCATAAATACGTTTTTTCATCAATGGCAATAATGCGGTGACTATATTGCTCAATTCCACACAGCATCAGCATTAAATACATTAAAAGTGTAAGTTAAAATATCTGTATGATTGCTTCTGACATAACCCCGAGATCTCTTTTATTTAGGTACTCCGTCAGTTATAATGTAGAACATTAAGACAAATTATTTCTAAACACTAACAAGCAATGTAGCAATAAGTGGCAGACAATCAAGGGGAATTTTGCCATAGCATGGTGTTTATTTTGGTACAAGCAGGAATGCAAATCCAAAGGATGTAATTTAGAGGAAACTCTGTCCTGTCTATTCTCGAGGAACTAGAACAAGGAGACTCAGAGAAGATGATTGTGGGTAAGTCAAACCGTTTTCTCCTAATTACAGCTGAATAACTGGGAGCAAACTCCCCTGGATGGTTGTGATGTGCTTGAAGAGAGCTAGGAGGGTGCCCTGGTTAGAGTCTTCCATATACAGTTATTCAAGCTCAGACTTGATCATCTGTCAGGGATGCTACAGTAGGGAGAGTTTTGCCATAGCTGTGAGACTCAGCAAGATCACTTCCAACTCTAAAACCTACAATTTGAATCACCAACACCAGCCGTCATTAAGCGCGACCTCAAATAACTCCAAATCTGTTCATCTACTCACATATTTTTTACCCAGTCAACAGACCTCGAGTGATTACTACATGCCAGACACAGTTCTAAGACACAGAATAAGGGATAAGAAAAGTAACAACCTCTATCACTGCGGGGCTTGAGTTCTTTGGGAAGAAGTTCATCTAAATACAAAGAGACACCAAAGATAATATTTGTTTTTATTATTATTCTGTGAAAGAAGTAAGGTAATCTGATAAATTGGGACTGAGTTAGGCTCGTAGGACAATCAAGGAAAAAATATCTTTAAGAGATGAGTGCCAAATAGAAAGGAATCATTTATGGACAATTTTTCTGTAAATAATATTTCCAAGACATGGGAACAGCAAATACAAAGGCCTTGAGGGAAGATGAAGCTTAACTACAATCAGGGAACAAAAGGAAGCTACAAGGTAAGGTCAAGAGATAACCACACAAATTTATACCAGCTGGTCCCTAACTTCAAGTCTACGTGTATATATTCTTGAGGTGAGTTAGACATATATATCATCCAAAAAACAAAAACAAGTTGACTCCAAAATTACCCTGGAAATTCTGAGTGAGAGTCTTTACAAAGGCACAACCATATTAAAGATCACAGCCATCATTCTCCAAACTCCACTCTGGCCGTCACTTGCAGGCATTTAACAGGGGTGGTTTAATATCCTCTCTAAAATATTGTGCAGGAAGAACAAACATCCTGGCATGTCTGCACCGTGCACCTAGTGTCTCACAATTGAAAAGTAGCTGGAGCTCACCCTGCTGATGGCTTTGCCGTTTTTTGTTTTGTTTTGTTTTGTTTTTACCTTTTATTAAGAGTCCCATCTCTTTTAAGAACTGGGATATATTTTTTGAGGGAAATAAAAGTATAGGAAAATTCAATGGACAGAGATCATACTGTACTGGACTTTTCTGTTCTTTGCTACATTTGTCGAGACAAACGTCTGTTCTTAGCCTTTTTTAATGGCTCTGTTAAATATAACGGACACACGGTACACTGCACATACTTAAAGAACACAATTTAAGTTCTGAACTATGCATATACCCATGGAACTGCCAACACAATCAAGAAAAGGAACATATCCATCACTTGCAAGTGTTTTTATGCCTCATTCATAAAGCCCCTTTTCCCCCCTCACATTCCACCCCTCCACATCCCCAAATGACCACTGATATGCTTTCTATCATTATAGATGTGTTTGCATTTTTCTAGAAATTTATATAAAGGGATTCACACAGTGAGGACTCTTTTATCTGGCTTCTTTTACTCAATGTAATCATTTTGAGAGTAATTCATATTTTTGTGGCTATCAATAGTTTATCACTTTGTTTTGCTGAGTAGTGTTTCACTGTATGAGTATACCACAGTACGTTTATTCATTCGCCTGTTGATGCGTGCTTGAGGTTGTTACAATTCTGTCTATTAAAAATAAAGATGCTGTGATGATCCATGTACAAGTCTTTGTATGAACATATACTTTCATTTTTCTTGCATAAATATCTAGGTGCAGAAAGGCTGGATCATACGGTAGGTGTATGTTCAACTTATAAAGAAACAGCCAAACTGTTGACTGAAGTGACTATGCCACTTTCCTTCCCACTGGCAGTGTAAAAGACTTCCAGTTCCTACACTGCCTCACCAATACGTGGTGTGGTTGGACTTTTCTAATTTTAGACATTCAATAGGAATGTAGTGCTATCTCCTGGGGCTTTCACTTTCATTTAGCTAATAATTGATTACAGTGAGCAACTTCCTGTGCTTATTTGCATCCGTACACCTCCTTGGCAGGATCTCTTTTAAAATATTTTTACCCATACTGTTAATTTTTAAAATTTTTTCTAATTACTGAGTTTTGAGAGTTCTATATGTGTTAGAGATACAAGTCTTTTCATGTATATAATTTGTAAATATTTTTTTCCAACCTGTGGCTTTTCTTTTATTAATAATGGCTTCCAAAGATGAAACCCAATTTATCACTTTTTTTCCTTTATGGATCTTGTTTCTGGTATCATCTGTAGGAAATCTTCGCTTAACTCAAGGTCAAAAAGATTCTGTCCATGTTTTAGAGATTCATGTTTTCATCTTAATTCTTTATATGGTGTGAAGTAGGGATCAGAGGTCATTAATTTTGCATATGGCTATCTATGCACAATATCCGTGTACTACATGCTTCCAGCATCATTTGTCAAAAAGACTATCCTTTCTCCTCTAAATTGGCTTTGAACCTCTGTTGAAAATTCAATTGTCCTTATACGTGTGGATATGCTTCTGGGATCTACATTCTATTTGATTGACCTATTATATCTGACTCTTGGTTATAATATATTCTTCCACTGATTTCTTTTCACTTGCTCATGTAAATAGTCTCCCAGTAATATAGCCTTTCCATTTGACTGGACATATCTAGGTATACCTGAAATGCATTTGATAAATCGATGGAATTTGCACTCAAACTAGGGTTACTTTCCAAAAACACTTAAAATGTTGAGGTGTATAAACGATGTATTCTACAGCCTTCCTGCCTCAACCAAGTGTATGTTAACACATCCCCACAAGCTATTTTGCATGTGTATGGGGCTGTAGAGTCTGGGGAGTATGAGAGCGGTATGTGCTGTCTATCCCAAAAGATCATCATAGGAGGCAAAGGAAACATTAAGGAAATAGATAGGAATAGTCAAATGCCAAATGTCAAAATATTTCTCATGTGTTTTTAATATTTACATTGAGATAAATAAGCAAATTATAAAATACAAAACTTCAGAGAATATTTCAAAATGCTCTTTTTGGCCAGATGCAACAAGATACTAGGAATAAATAGAGGAATTTTCTGGAAACAGCTTGTCTTTCCTTTTTTTATCACCATCGAGTGATGGGGTTGTATTTTATTCAGTGTCTTGTACATGTGGGTGCGAATAAAAAGGAACTTCTCTCAAAAAGAGAAATGAGCAAAGAATATGTGTTGTCAACTTGTCTAAAGCATTTTTTCATGTTCTGACTCATTTTTCTTTGTATTGGCATTTCAAGGGATTTTGGTCTTTAATTTGACTATTCAAAAACCTTGATAACTTCAGTGAAACTCCATGAAGATAATATAAACAACTGTAATGGAAAATGAAAAGATGATAATAGCAACCAGCACTGTGATATTTCTTGTCAGTGTTCTTTACTATTTAGAATAGTAACAAATCCCATATTAATTTGTCTTTTCGAACTCTGGCCTTTACTTTGGTGGAATAAGTTCCTTTTGCTTTATTATCTGTTTGCAATTAAAAACAATTAATGACCATACTTTGATATGATCATCTTAGAGTTGTATAGAGGGAGGATAGTTATGCAACTACTTATATATCTATGGGTTCAAAGAAGTTTAAAGGCTTGTTATTTGAATCCTGTGGAATGCAGCCTCCTTTCCCAGGGGGAAATGAACATATACATGTACTTAATGTAGTTTAAAATAAAGCAACACCTGTTCGTAGAGGCACCTTCTATTCCAGGCATGTTTAGGCATAGGGAAGGGGAACAACAGCTATAAAATATAATTCTTGTCTATAAGGAGTTTACAGTTTAGGGGGGTTGAGGGCACTCAATGACTCAATGAGGATGAGCCTGATGCACGTGGCTACAAGGTCACTCTTGAATAAAGTCTGCTTTAGGAAAGACCAGCCTACTCTTATTCTGTTAACCTCTTTAATGCGGTGTCCAATAAACCTGAATATCAAGCTCAAATGCCACTTTAGAAATGTTTCCAGGGGTGCTAACAGCCAAGAAGTCAATATGATTCCTATACACTTGACACAACTCACCAGAGGTCTTGAATTCGGTGAGCATATTGACCTCTTTTAAGAAGGATCACCACTTAAACTTCGAATGCTAAACTTCTAAGAGAATGAAGTAAGTAATAAGTGATATTCAGGTTCAGAGGTGGAAGAGAAAAGAGGTCTCACCTTGAGTAGAACATTTTGTTGGATTCTCCAAAGTGGCAAACAATAAGGAGAACATTAACCAACTAAGACTCTGAATAAGTTGATAATTAAGATGAAAGCCTCAGATGGAGGTCATAATGTCCCCTAGATTTAAGGATACACTTAGGCTGAAAGGGAAACTATTGAAAAAGATATAGAAAATGCTAAATATTTCACAAAAAATTTATTAGAATAAAACTTAGCAAAGTTTGCAGAGTAAGAAATCAACATATACACATCACTTGCATTTCTGTACATTAACAATGAACAATCTGAAAAAGAAATTAGGAGAACAATTCCATTTACAATACCATCAAAAAGAAGAAAATACTTAGGAATAAGCTTAACGAAAGACATGAAAGACTTGTACACTGAAATCTACAGCATTGGGCTTCCCTGGTGGCGCAGTGGTTGAGAGTCTGCCTGCCGATGCAGGGGACGCGGGTTTGTGCCCCGGTCTGGGAAGATCCCACATGCCGCGGAGCGGCTGGGCCCGTGAGCCATGGCCACTGAGCCTGCGCGTCCGGAGCCTGTGCTCAGCAACAGGAGAGGCCACAACAGTGAGAGGCCCACGTACCACAAAAAAAAAAACCAAACAAACAAAAACTACAGCATTATTGAAAGAAATTAAGGAAGACATAAATAAATGGAAAGATACCCCATGTTCATGAACTATTGTTAAAATGTCCATATTATACAAAGCTATCTACAGATTTAATACAATGCCTATCAAAATCCCCTATTTTTGCAGAAATAGAAGAAACGACCCCAAAATTGATATGTAACCACAAAGGACCCTCAATAACCAGAGCAAACTTGAAGACCTCACACTTTCTTTTGAAATGAAGTTTTCTTGTTATTGTGGGTTAAAAATCCAAAGTCCTAAATGTCCATAAATTATCCTCCCAAATTTATATTTTGGTTCATTCTCAGTGACAGGGCTTTCGGTACCTGAGCGGCATTGAGGGCTCCTTCAATATCTGTAGCTTGGACTTCTGTCACTGACGTGGTGTGGGTATCTCAGAGCCTTGGTTGTTTTATCAGTTTATCACGTCCCTCATGAACCATGCTCAGGAAGGCCCCACGCTTGCTTGGTTTCATGCTCTGCTACTGCTGTCTTGAAATTCTTAATAATTTTATCTTTGAACTTACGTTTTGTAAGGAACGTTTATGGGACAATAAAATGTACGCATGAGCAGAGGAGACACGTGCAATATGTGTGCCTGCCACCATTCCTGCTGCCCCTGCACATATAGTTTTTACCCTGCTTATGGTGTGCTTTCCATGACATGCTGACTTGCTACCATTTGGAGTCTTACTGAGTTCCACCAGAGTTCTGTGCTACTGGTCACATCCAAGACTAAGTGAACATGTTAACAGCTTCGGGAAGCCACGCTTTCCATCTGAATATGAAATTACTTCTAACACAGAAAGGAAGCAGTTCTTTTTTAAGAAACAAGAATGTCTAAGGAATCTTATCATATCCTTTCTTACTCGTGTTACCTCCCAATATTAGCCAAACACATCTGCTGAAAAAGATGACATATATGAAAAAGAGAAGAGAGAAAAATATGCTAACGGATTCCTAATTACCCAAATGCCCCATATCTGTTTCAGTAAGTATCATTATATATTATGGAAATTTTTCTCAGTGACAGAGAAAGACATCCTGGCTGAACATCCCTCTGCCCATGACACAGAGATGATGGTCTCCAGCTACCTTGAAGGTGCTGGAGCCCACTTTACCCATCACTAATATTAATTGAGGACAAAACTTCATATTCCGTTTGCTCTGTATTTGTTACAGCACTTCTTCCCTTCATTAAAATGGATGGCCCATAATTCAGTCTGTAGTGTGTGTATCATTGGAAATTGAACAAATTTTTGTTGGTTTTATTAATGCCATAGGTTTCTAGGGAGGGTCTACTCAATAACTAAGTCTAGTTTCACAGTTACAAATAAATTATGATGTAACTTTGCATAAATTAAGTTCATCATAAAGGAAGGATACTGAGAGCTGCTACTACCCCTTCACTGAGGGGCTCTTGTAAAGCACTAAATTAAGTAACAGAGGTGTATATGAGTGCATATATTTTCTATATTTGTACACACTTAAAAAGAACTCTTACAAAATGCATTATAAAAACCTTGATGCTGTGTGTCCCTAGTTCCCAGCTCTCTCATTAAAACTATTTAAATGAACAAAATGTTATCTATTAGGATAGCTATCAGAGTACTCCAAATACTACTTCTGCCCTGAGCAGGTAGTCAACGTTAGGAATCCGGTACCATCCAGTCACCTCCCACTTCCTTCCCCAAAGGAGAGGGAGGTGAAGGTCCCACCCCATGCCATGGTGTTCTCTGCCCCAACCGCATGCTGCTCCCTGCTGCTGGAGAGGCCAACAAAAGAAGTGCTGGGTGAAGACCACCGGCCCAAATCACCAGGCTCACTGATGGCTGGGGAGGAGCTGCAGCGTGAAAAGTCTTCACACATCCCATCAAAAAGCTCCTCTTCCCTGGTATCTACCAGCAGTAGGCCCTGCAAGGGGGATTCCCCTGCCGCTTTTTCTGCCGCTGCCAGGGCTGAGGTCGCCCCCGTCAGGGATCGAGGCACTGACATGGGATCGAGGTGAGCTGCCCCTTCCTAAGCTTCCGCGCTTAGCTGCTGCCAAAAACCCAGGCACCTTGGAGAAGAACACTGACTGTCAGTGGAACAAGATCCTGAACCATATAAGGACGGTCAAGGAAGACTGCAGTGCCCCTCAGCCTGCCCCTTCTCTCTCCCCACCTGCCTCACAGACTGCAGACTCCCTGCCCACGGCCACTCACACTTTGCAGGTCCCTGCTGCTACCACCGCCTTGGCCGACCTATATTCCACGTCCCTCATCCTGTCTGCCCCTCCACCTTCCCCAACACCTAACATTGATCAGGAAACAAGATACACAGTCCCTAAGCTGCCAGTCCTGCTGATTCTCTTCCTCCTTCAGCTTCTGATCCCATTTTGGGAATTCCACTAAAGAAGAATGAAGGCCCTTTTCATTCAGTCACGGCCACACACCTCTTATTTCTGACCTCCCCACACCTCCTAGCATCCAGGCTTTCTCCTTCCAGCCACCATCCCACGAAAAGGAACCCCCAACACCCATTTGTGTAGATTCTAGCCCCCCTTTATACTTACTTACCCCTCTTCCAGTCCCTACCATCAATCCCCCTATTTTAACTGGGCGGCCAATAACTTCCATGGCAATCCCTTCCACCAGCATGGCCACGGCATCTGGAAGTTTCACCTTCCAGTCTACTGCACACTCTGATTTCTACATGACAGCCCCTTCCCAAGCTGTAATTTTTAGGTCTCTCCCAGGTTTCAGGGTGGAGCACAGGCACCCTGCAGGGGTAACAGTGTCCATCACCGCACCTCTGCCGGAGGTCCCCTAGGCCACCCCAATTTTAACCATCCTTTTGGCCCCCAAACCAACCCACAGCCCATATTTGGGACATCTCATGGGCAGCAGAGGGCCTCTCTCCCTGGTGTTCCTGTTTTCCCAAGCTGCCCATTTACAGCCTCAGCAGGAAAAGCTCTGAAAAACAACCTATGGACAACATACCTCCTTCCCAGGTTGTCATTTTTCATTTGACTCCTGTTTTCTCAGTCCCACATTTACGGCTTCAGCAAACAGAAGCTTTGACACTGAACCTACGGACAACACACCTCCTTCCCAAGCTGTCATTTTCCATCCAGCTGCTCTTTTCCCCAGCCACCCATTTAGGGCTTCAGCAGGCAGAAGCTCTGACACTGAACTTATGGACAACACACCTCATTCCCAAGCTGTCATTTTCCATTAGGATCCTGTTTTCCCCAGTTGCCCATTTACGGCTTCAGGAGGTAGAAACTCTGACACTGAACTTATGGACACCACACCCCCTTCCCAGGCTGTCATTTTCTATTCGGCTCCTATTTTCCCCAGCCCTCTATTAACAGCTTCAGCAGGCCGAAGCTTTGACACTGAAGCTATAGACAACACACTTCCTTCCAAGGCGGGCATTTTCCATTTGGCTCCTGATCACCCCTGCCCCCCATTTACGGCTTCAGCAGGCAAAAGCTCTGACACTGAACCTATGGACGACACACCTCCTTCTCAGGCTGTCTTCTTACATTGGTCTCCTGTTTCCACCAGCGCCCCTTTTCCGGGTTCAGCAGGCAGAAGCTCTGACAATGAACCTGTGGACACCAAACCTCCTTCACAGGATCTCATTTTCCATTCGTCTCTTGTTTTCCACAGACCCCCATTTACGGCTTCAGCAGGCAGAAGCTCTGAAAGGAACCAATGGACAACACACCTCCTTCCCAAGCAGTCATTTGCCATTAGGTTCCTGTTTTCTCAAGCCCCCATTTACGGCTTCAGCAGGCAGAAGCTCTGACACTGAACCTATGGAAAACACACCTCTTACCCAGGCTTTCAATTTCCATTTGGCTCCTGTTTTCCCCAGCCCCCCATTTGTGGCTTCAGCAGGCAGAAGCTCAGACAGTGAACCTATGGACAACACACCTCCTTCCAGGCTCTCATTTTCCACTCGGCTCCTGTTTCCACAAGCCCCCCATTTCTGGGTTCAGCAAGCAGAAGCTCAGACACTGAAACCATGGACAACAAACCTCCTTCCCAGGCTGTCATTTTCCATTCGGCTCCTGTTTTCCCAGTCCCCCATTTACGGCTTCAGCAGGAAAAGCTCTGACAAAGAACCTATGGACAACATACCTCCTTCCCAGGTTGTCATTTTTCATTCGACTCCTGTTTTCTCAGTCCCGCATTTATGCCTTCAGCCAACAGAAGCTTTGACACTGAACCTATGGACACCACACCTCCTTCCCAGGATGTCATTTTCATTCAGCTCCTGTTTTCCCCAGTCCCCCATTTATGCCTCCGAGGGCAGTAGCTGTGACACTGAACCTATGGACACCACACCTCCTTACAGGCTGTCATTTTCCAGTCGGCTCCTGTTTTCCCCAGCCCCCCATTTACCGCTTCAGCAGGCAGAAGTTCTGACACTGAACCTATGGAAAACACACCTCCTAGCCAGGCTATCATTTTCCAATCGTCTCCTGCTTTCACCAGACCCACCTTTAAGGATTCAGTAGGCAGAAGCTCTGACACTGAACCTACGGAAAACACACCTGCTTCCCAGGCTGTCATTTTCCATCTAGCTCCTCTTTTCCCCAGCCACCCATTTACGGCTTCAGCAGGCAGAAGCTCCCACACTGAACCTATGGACAACACACCTCATTCCCAAGCTGTTATTTTCCATTAGGTTACTGTTTACCCCAGCCTCCCATTTACGGCTTCAGCAGGCATAAGGTCTGATACTGAACCTATGGACAACACACCTCCTTCCCAGGCTGTCTTCTTACATTGGGCTCCTGTTTTCCACAGCCCCCCATTTAGGGCTACAGCAGGCAGAAGCTCTGACACTGAACCTATGGACAACACACTGCCGTCACAGGCTGTCATTTTCATTGGGCTCCTGTTTTCCCCAGCCCCCCATTTCCAACTTCAGGAGGCAGAAACTCTGACACTGAACTTATGCACACCACATCGCCTTCCCAGGCTGTCATTTTCGATTCGGCTCCTGCTTCCCCCAGCCCTCTATTTACAGCTTCAGCAGGCAGAAGTTCTGACGCTGAACCTAGAGACACCACACATCCTTCCCAGGCTGTCATTTTCCATTCGGCTCCCGTTTTCCGCAGCCCCCCATTTACAGCTTCAGCAGGAAGAAGCTCAGATACTGAACCTATGGAGAACACACCTCTTCCCAGGCTGTCACTTTCCATTCGGCTACTGTTTTCCCAGCCCCCCATTTACAGCTTCAGCAGGCAGAAGCTCTGACCATGAACCTATGGACAACACACCTGCTTCCAGGCTGTCATTTTCCATTCGGCTCCAGTTGTCCCAGTCCCCCATTTAAGGCTTAAGCAGGCAGAAGCTTTGACACTGAACCTATAGATAACACACCTCCTTCCCAGGCTGTCATTTTCCATTTGGCTCTTGTTTTCCCAATGCCCCATTTACAGATGCAAAAGGCAGAAGCTCTGACACTGAACCTATGAACACCACACCTCCTTCACAGGCTGTCATTTTCTCTTCGGCCCCTCTTTTCCCCTGGCCCCCATTTAGGCTTCAGCAGGCAGAAGGTCTGACATTAAACCTATGGAAAACACACCTCCTTCGGAGGCTGTCATTTTCCATTGGGCTCCTGTTTTCCCCAGCCCCCCATTTCCAGCTTCAGGAGGCAGAAACTCAGACACTGAACTTATGGACACCACACCCCCTTCCAAGGCTGTCATTTTCTATTCGGCTCCTATTTTCCCCAGCCCTCTATTTACAGCTTCAGCAGGCAGAAGCTCTGACACTGAAGCGATGGACAACACACATCCTTCCCAGGCGGTCATTTTCCATTGGGCTCCTGATCACCCCTGCCCCCCATCTACGGCTTCAGCAGGCAGAAGCTCTGACACTGAACCTATGGACAACACACTTCCTTCTCAGGCTATCTTCTTAGCTTGGTCTCCTGTTTCCGCCAGGCCCCCATTTCCGGCTTCAGCAGGCAGAAGCTCTGACACTGATCTATGGACAACACACCTCCTTCACAGGCTATCATTTTCCACTCGGCTCCTGTTTTCACCAGCCCTGCCTTTACGGCTTCAGCAGGCAGAAGCTCTGACACTGAACCTATGGACAACAAACCTCCTTCCCAGGCTGTCATTTTCCATTCGGCTCCTGTTTTCCTAGCCCCCCATTTACGGCTTAAGCAGGAAAAGCTCTGACAAAGAACCTATGGACAACATACCTCCTTCCCAGGTTGTCATTTTTCATTCGACTCCTGTTTTCTCAGTCCCCCATTTATGACTTCAGCCAACAGAAGCTTTGACACTGAACCTATGGACAGCATACCTCCTTCGCATGATGTCATTTTCATTCCGCTCCTGTTTTCCCCAGTCCCCCATTTATGGCTCAGAGGGTAGTAGCTGTGACACTGAACCTATGGACACCACACCTCCTTCCAGGCTGTCATTTTCCAGTCGGCTCCTGTTTTCACCAGCCCCCCATTTACCGCTTCAGCAGGCAGAAGTTCTGACACTGAACCTATGGACAACACATCTCACCTCCTAGCAAGGCTATCATTTTCCAATCGTCTCCTGTTTTCACCAGACCCACCTTTAAGGATTCAGTAGGCAGAAGTTCTGACACTGAACCTACGGAAAACACACCTCCTTCCCAAGCTGTCATTTTCCATCGAGCTCCTCTTTTCCCCAGCCACCCATTTAGGGCTTCAGCAGGCAGAAGCTCTGACACTGAACTTATGGACAACACACCTCATTCCCAAGCTGTCATTTTCCATTAGGATCCTGTTTTCCCCAGTTGCCCATTTACGGCTTCAGGAGGCAGAAACTCTGACACTGAACTTATGGACTCCACACCCCCTTCCCAGGCTGTCAGTTTCTATTCGGCTCCTATTTTCCCCAGCCCTCTATTTACAGCTTCAGCAGACCGAAGCTTTGACACTGAAGCTATAGACAACACACTTCCTTCCAAGGCGGGCATTTTCCATTTGGCTCCTGATCACCCCTGCCCCCCATTTACGGCTTCAGCAGGCAAAAGCTCTGACACTGAACCTATGGACGACACACCTCCTTCTCAGGCTGTCTTCTTACATTGGTCTCCTGTTTCCGCCAGCCCCCCTTTTCCGGGTTCAGCAGGCAGAAGCTCTGACAATGAACCTGTGGACACCAAACCTCCTTCACAGGATCTCATTTTCCATTCGTCTCTTGTTTTCCACAGACCCCCATTTACGGCTTCAGCAGGCAGAAGCTCTGAAAGGAACCAATGGACAACACACCTCCTTCCCAAGCAGTCATTTGCCATTAGGTTCCTGTTTTCTCAAGCCCCCATTTACGGCTTCAGCAGGCAGAAGCTCTGACACTGAACCTATGGAAAACACACCTCTTACCCAGGCTTTCAATCTCCATTTGGCTCCTGTTTTCCCCAGCCCCCCATTTGTGGCTTCAGCAGGCAGAAGCTCAGACAGTGAACCTATGGACAACACACCTCCTTCCAGGCTCTCATTTTCCACTCGGCTCCTGTTTCCACAAGCCCCCCCATTTCTGGGTTCAGCAAGCAGAAGCTCAGACACTGAAACCATGGACAACAAACCTCCTTCCCAGGCTGTCATTTTCCATTCGGCTCCTGTTTTCCCAGTCCCCCATTTACGGCTTCAGCAGGAAAAGCTCTGACAAAGAACCTATGGACAACATACCTCCTTCCCAGGTTGTCATTTTTCATTCGACTCCTGTATTCTCAGTCCCGCATTTATGCCTTCAGCCAACAGAAGCTTTGACACTGAACCTATGGACACCACACCTCCTTCCCAGGATGTCATTTTCATTCAGCTCCTGTTTTCCCCAGTCCCCCATTTATGGCTCCGAGGGAAGTAGCTGTGACACTGAACCTATGGACACCACACCTCCTTACAGGCTGTCATTTTCCAGTCGGCTCCTGTTTTCCCCAGCCCCCCATTTACCGCTTCAGCAGGCAGAAGTTCTGACACTGAACCTATGGAAAACACACCTCCTAGCCAGGCTATCATTTTCCAATCGTCTCCTGCTTTCACCAGACCCACCTTTAAGGATTCAGTAGGCAGAAGCTCTGACACTGAACCTACGGAAAACACACCTGCTTCCCAGGCTGTCATTTTCCATCTAGCTCCTCTTTTCCCCAGCCACCCATTTAGGGCTTCAGCAGGCAGAAGCTCTGACACTGAACCTACGGACAACACACCTCCTTCCCAGGCTGTCTTCTTACATTGGGCTCCTGTTTTCCACAGCCCCCTATTTAGGGCTACAGCAGGCAGAAGCTCTGACACTGAACCTATGGACAACACACTGCCGTCCCAGGCTGTCATTTTCATTGGGCTCCTGTTTTCCCCAGCCCCCCATTTCCAACTTCAGGAGGCAGAAACTCTGACACTGAACTTATGCACACCACATCGCCTTCCCAGGCTGTCATTTTCGATTCGGCTCCTGCTTCCCCCAGCCCTCTATTTACAGCTTCAGCAGGCAGAAGTTCTGACGCTGAACCTAGAGACACCACACATCCTTCCCAGGCTGTCATTTTCCATTCGGCTCCCATTTTCCGCAGCCCCCCATTTACAGCTTCAGCAGGAAGAAGCTCAGATACTGAACCTATGGAGAACACACCTCTTCCCAGGCTGTCACTTTCCATTCGGCTACTGTTTTCCCAGCCCCCCATTTACAGCTTCAGCAGGCAGAAGCTCTGACCATGAACCTATGGACAACACACCTGCTTCCAGGCTGTCATTTTCCATTCGGCTCCAGTTGTCCTAGTCCCCCATTTAAGGCTTAAGCAGGCAGAAGCTTTGACACTGAACCTATAGATAACACACCTCCTTCCCAGGCTGTCATTTTCCATTTGGCTCTTGTTTTCCCAATGCCCCATTTACAGCTGCAAAAGGCAGAAGCTCTGACACTGAACCTATGAACACCACACCTCCTTCACAGGCTGTCATTTTCTCTTTGGCCCCTCTTTTCCCCTGGCCCCCATTTAGGCTTCAGCAGGCAGAAGGTCTGACATTAAACCTATGGAAAACACACCTCCTTCGGAGGCTGTCATTTTCCATTGGGCTCCTGTTTCCCCCAGCCCCCCATTTCCAGCTTCAGGAGGCAGAAACTCAGACACTGAACTTATGGACACCACACCCCCTTCCAAGGCTGTCATTTTCTATTCGGCTCCTATTTTCCCCAGCCCTCTATTTACAGCTTCAGCAGGCAGAAGCTCTGACACTGAACCTATGGACAACACACTTCCTTCTCAGGCTATCTTCTTAGCTTGGTCTCCTGTTTCCGCCAGGCCCCCATTTCCGGCTTCAGCAGGCAGAAGCTCTGACACTGATCTATGGACAACACACCTCCTTCACAGGCTATCATTTTCCACTCGGCTCCTGTTTTCACCAGCCCTGCCTTTACGGATTCAGCAGGCAGAAGCTGTGACACTGAACCTATGGACAACAAACCTCCTTCCCAGGCTGTCATTTTCCATTCGGCTCCTGTTTTCCTAGCCCCCCATTTACGGCTTAAGCAGGAAAAGCTCTGACAAAGAACCTATGGACAACATACCTCCTTCCCAGGTTGTCATTTTTCATTCGACTCCTGTTTTCTCAGTCCCCCATTTATGACTTCAGCCAACAGAAGCTTTGACACTGAACCTATGGACAGCATACCTCCTTCGCATGATGTCATTTTCATTCCGCTCCTGTTTTCCCCAGTCCCCCATTTATGGCTCAGAGGGTAGTAGCTGTGACACTGAACCTATGGACACCACACCTCCTTCCAGGCTGTCATTTTCCAGTCGGCTCCTGTTTTCACCAGCCCCCCATTTACCGCTTCAGCAGGCAGAAGCTCTGACACTGAACCTACGGAAAACACACCTCCTTCCCAGGCTGTCATTTTCCATCGAGCTCCTCTTTTCCCCAGCCACCCATTTAGGGCTTCAGCAGGCAGAAGCTCTGACACTGAACTTATGGACAACACACCTCATTCCCAAGCTGTCATTTTCCATTAGGATCCTGTTTTCCCCAGTTGCCCATTTACGGCTTCAGGAGGCAGAAACTCTGACACTGAACTTATGGACTCCACACCCCCTTCCCAGGCTGTCAGTTTCTATTCGGCTCCTATTTTCCCCAGCCCTCTATTTACAGCTTCAGCAGACCGAAGCTTTGACACTGAAGCTATAGACAACACACTTCCTTCCAAGGCGGGCATTTTCCATTTGGCTCCTGATCACCCCTGCCCCCCATTTACGGCTTCAGCAGGCAAAAGCTCTGACACTGAACCTATGGACGACACACCTCCTTCTCAGGCTGTCTTCTTACATTGGTCTCCTGTTTCCGCCAGCCCCCCTTTTCCGGGTTCAGCAGGCAGAAGCTCTGACAATGAACCTGTGGACACCAAACCTCCTTCACAGGATCTCATTTTCCATTCGTCTCTTGTTTTCCACAGACCCCCATTTACGGCTTCAGCAGGCAGAAGCTCTGAAAGGAACCAATGGACAACACACCTCCTTCCCAAGCAGTCATTTGCCATTAGGTTCCTGTTTTCTCAAGCCCCCATTTACGGCTTCAGCAGGCAGAAGCTCTGACACTGAACCTATGGAAAACACACCTCTTACCCAGGCTTTCAATTTCCATTTGGCTCCTGTTTTCCCCAGCCCCCCATTTGTGGCTTCAGCAGGCAGAAGCTCAGACAGTGAACCTATGGACAACACACCTCCTTCCAGGCTCTCATTTTCCACTCGGCTCCTGTTTCCACAAGCCCCCCCATTTCTGGGTTCAGCAAGCAGAAGCTCAGACACTGAAACTATGGACAACAAACCTCCTTCCCAGGCTGTCATTTTCCATTCGGCTCCTGTTTTCCCAGTCCCCCATTTACGGCTTCAGCAGGAAAAGCTCTGACAAAGAACCTATGGACAACATACCTCCTTCCCAGGTTGTCATTTTTCATTCGACTCCTGTTTTCTCAGTCCCGCATTTATGCCTTCAGCCAACAGAAGCTTTGACACTGAACCTATGGACACCACACCTCCTTCCCAGGATGTCATTTTCATTCAGCTCCTGTTTTCCCCAGTCCCCCATTTATGGCTCCGAGGGCAGTAGCTGTGACACTGAACCTATGGACACCACACCTCCTTCCAGGCTTTCAATTTCCATTTGGCTCCTGTTTTCCCCAGCCCCCCATTTGTGGCTTCAGCAGGCAGAAGCTCAGACAGTGAACCTATGGACAACACACCTCCTTCCAGGCTCTCATTTTCCACTCGGCTCCTGTTTCCACAAGCCCCCCCATTTCTGGGTTCAGCAAGCAGAAGCTCAGACACTGGAACTATGGACAACAAACCTCCTTCCCAGGCTGTCATTTTCCATTCGGCTCCTGTTTTCCCAGTCCCCCATTTACGGCTTCAGCAGGAAAAGCACTGACAAAGAACCTATGGACAACATACCTCCTTCCCAGGTTGTCATTTTTCATTCGACTCCTGTTTTCTCAGTCCCGCATTTATGCCTTCAGCCAACAGAAGCTTTGACACTGAACCTATGGACACCACACCTCCTTCCCAGGATGTCATTTTCATTCAGCTCCTGTTTTCCCCAGTCCCCCATTTATGCCTCCGAGGGCAGTAGCTGTGACACTGAACCTATGGACACCACACCTCCTTACAGGCTGTCATTTTCCAGTCGGCTCCTGTTTTCCCCAGCCCCCCATTTACCGCTTCAGCAGGCAGAAGTTCTGACACTGAACCTATGGAAAACACACCTCCTAGCCAGGCTATCATTTTCCAATCGTCTCCTGCTTTCACCAGACCCACCTTTAAGGATTCAGTAGGCAGAAGCTCTGACACTGAACCTATGGAAAACACACCTCCTTCCCAGGCTGTCATTTTCCATCTAGCTCCTCTTTTCCCCAGCCACCCATTTAGGGCTTCAGCAGGCAGAAGCTCTGACACTGAACTTATGAACAACACACCTCATTCCCAAGCTCTCATTTTCCATTAGGATCCTGTTTTCCCCAGCTGCCCATTTACGGCTTCAGGAGGCAGAAACTCTGACACTGAACTTATGGACTCCACACCCCCTTCCCAGGCTGTCAGTTTCTATTCGGCTCCTATTTTCCCCAGCCCTCTATTTACAGCTTCAGCAGGCCGAAGCTTTGACACTGAAGCTATAGACAACACACTTCCTTCCAAGGCAGGCATTTTCCATTTGGCTCCTGATCACCCTTGCCCCCCATTTATGGCTTCAGCAGGCAAAAGCTCTGACACTGAACCTATGGACGACACACCTCCTTCTCAGGCTGTCTTCTTACATTGGTCTCCTGTTTCCACCAGCCCCCCTTTTCCGGGTTCAGCAGGCAGAAGCTCTGACAATGAACCTGTGGACACCAAACCTCCTTCACAGATCTCATTTTCCATTCGTCTCTTGTTTTCCACAGACCCCCATTTACGGCTTCAGCAGGCAGAAGCTCTGAAAGGAACCAATGGACAACACACCTCCTTCCCAAGCAGTCATTTGCCATTAGGTTCCTGTTTTCTCAAGCCCCCATTTACGGCTTCAGCAGGCAGAAGCTCTGACACTGAACCTATGGAAAACACACCTCTTACCCAGGCTTTCAATTTCCATTTGGCTCCTGTTTTCCCCAGCCCCCCATTTGTGGCTTCAGCAGGCAGAAGCTCAGACAGTGAACCTATGGACAACACACCTCCTTCCAGGCTCTCATTTTCCACTCGGCTCCTGTTTCCACAAGCCCCCCCATTTCTGGGTTCAGCAAGCAGAAGCTCAGACACTGAAACTATGGACAACAAACCTCCTTCCCAGGCTGTCATTTTCCATTCGGCTCCTGTCTTCCCAGTCCCCCATTTACGGCTTCAGCAGGAAAAGCTCTGACAAAGAACCTATGGACAACATACCTCCTTCCCAGGTTGTCATTTTTCATTTGACTCCTGTTTTCTCAGTCCCGCATTTATGCCTTCAGCCAACAGAAGCTTTGACACTGAACCTATGGACACCACACCTCCTTCCCAGGATGTCATTTTCATTCAGCTCCTGTTTTCCCCAGTCCCCCATTTATGGCTCTGAGGGCAGTAGCTGTGACACTGAACCTATGGACACCACACCTCCTTCCAGGCTGTCATTTTCCAGTCGGCTCCTGTTTTCCCCAGCCCCCCATTTACCGCTTCAGCAGGCAGAAGTTCTAACACTGAACCTATGGAAAATACACCTCCTAGCCAGGCTATCATTTTCCAATCGTCTCCTGTTTTCACCAGACCCACCTTTAAGGATTCAGTAGGCAGAAGCTCTGACACTGAACCTACGGAAAACACACCTCCTTCCCAGGCTGTCATTTTCCATCTAGCTCCTCTTTTCCCCAGCCACCCATTTAGGGCTTCAGCAGGCAGAAGCTCTCATACTGAACCTATGGACAACACACCTCATTCCCAAGCTGTCATTTTCCATTAGGGTCCAGTTTTCCCCAGCCGCCCATTTAAGGCTTCGGCAGGCAGAAGCTCTGACACTGAAACTGTGGATAACACATCTCCTTCCCAGGCTATCATTTACCACTCGGTTTCTGTTTTCCCCAACGCCGATTTACGACTTCAGCAGGCAGAAGCTCCCACATTGAACCTATGGACAACACACCTCATTCCCAAGCTGTTATTTTCCATTAGGTTACTGTTTACCCCAGCCTCCCATTTACGGCTTCAGCAGGCATAAGGTCTGATACTGAACCTATGGACAACACACCTCCTTCCCAGGCTGTCTTCTTACATTGGGCTCCTGTTTTCCACAGCCCCCCATTTAGGGCTACAGCAGGCAGAAGCTCTGACACTGAACCTATGGACAACACACTGCCCTCCCACGCTGTCATTTTCATTGGGCTCCTGTTTTCCCCAGCCCCCCATTTCCAACTTTAGGAGGCAGAAACTCTGACACTGAACTTATGCACCCCACACCGCCTTCCCAGGCTGTCATTTTCAATTCGGCTCCTGCTTCCCCCAGCCCTCTATTTACGGCTTCAGCAGTTGGAAGTTCTGACGCTGAACCTAGAGACACCACACATCCTTCCCAGGCTGTCATTTTCCATTCGGCTCCCGTTTTCCGCAGCCCCGCATTTACAACTTCAGCAGGAAGAAGCTCAGATACTGAACCTATGGAGAACACACCTCTTCCCAGGCTGCCACTTTCCATTCGGCTACTGTTTTCCCAGCCCCCCATTTACGGCTTCAACAGGCAGAATCTCTGACCATGAAACTACGGACAACACACCTGCTTCCAGGCTGTCATTTTCCATTCGGCTCCAGTTTTCCCAGTCCCCCATTTAAGGCTTAAGCAGGCAGAAGCTTTGACACTGAACCTATAGATAACACACCTCCTTCCAGGCTGTCATTTTCTAGTCGGCTCCTGTTTTCACCAGCCCCCCATTTACCGCTTCAGCAGGCAGAAGCTTTGACACTGAACCTATGGATAACACACCTCCTTCCCAGGCTGTCATTTTACATTCGGCTCCTGTTTTCCCAACGCCCCATTTACAGCTGCAAAAGGCAGAAGCTCTGACACTGAAACTATGAACACCACACCTCCTTCGCAGGCTGTCCTTTTCTCTTCGGCCCCTGTTTTCCCCTGGCCCCCATTTAGGCGTCAGCAGACAGAAGGTCTGACATTAAACCTATGGAAAACACACCTCCTTCGGAGGCTGTCATTTTCCATTGGGCTCCTGTTTTCCCCAGCCCCCCATTTCCAGCTTCAGGAGGCAGAAACTCTGACACTGAACTTATGGACACCACACCCCCTTCCCAGGCTGTCATTTTCTATTCGGCTCCTATTTTCCCCAGCACTCTATTTACAGCTTCAGCAGGCAGAGGCGCTGACACTGAAGCGATGGACAACGCACTGCCATCCCAGGCTGTCATTTTCCAATTGACTCCTGATCACCCCTGCCCCCCATTTACGGCTTCAGCAGGCAGAAGCTCTGACACTGAACCTATGGACACCACACCCCCTTCCCAGGCTGTCATTTTCTATTCGGCTCCTATTTTCCCCAGCCCTCTATTTACAGCTTCAGCAGGCAGAGGCGCTGACACTGAAGCGATGGACAACGCACTGCCATCCCAGGCTGTCATTTTCCAATTGACTCCTGATCACCCCTGCCCCCCATTTACGGCTTCAGCAGGCAGAAGCTCTGACACTGAACCTATGGACAACACACCTCCTTCTCAGGCTGTCTTCTTACATTGGTCTCCTGTTTCTGCCAGCCCCCCATTTACGGCTTCAGCAGGCAGAAACTCTGACACTGAACCTATGGACAACAAACCTCCTTCCCAGGCTGTCATTTTCCATTCGGCTCCTGTTTTCCTAGCCCCCCATTTACGGCTTCAGCAGGAAAAGCTCTGACAAAGAACCTATGGACAACATACCTCCTTCCCAGGTTGTCATTTTTCATTCGACTCCTGTTTTCTCAGTCCTGCATTTATGCCTTCAGCCAACAAAAGCTTTGACACTGAACCTATGGACACCACACCTCCTTCCCAGGATGTCATTTTCATTCAGCTCCTGTTTTCCCCAGTCCCCCATTTATGGCTCCGAGGGTAGTAGCTCTGACACTGAACCTATGGACAACACACCTCCTTCCCAGGCTGTCTTCTTACATTGGGCTCCTGTTTTCCACAGTCCCCCATTTAGGGCTTCAGCAGGCAGAAGCTCTGACACTGAACCTACGGACAACACACCGCCTTCCCAGGCTGTCATTTTCCATTAGGCTCCTGTTTTCCCCAGCCCCCCATTTCCATCTTCAGGAGGCAGAAACTCTGACACTGAACTTATGCACACCACACCCCCTTCCCAGGCTGTCATTTTCGATTTGGCTCCAGTTTCCCCCATCCCTCTATTTACGGCTTTAGCAGGCCGAAGCTCTGACACTGAAGCTATGGACAACACACTTCCTTCCCAGGCGGTCATTTTCGATTGGGCTCCTTTTCTGCCCAGCCCCCCATTTACGGCTTCAGCAGGCAGAAGCTCAGACACTGAACCTATGGACCACACACCTCTTCCCAGGCTGTCACTTTCCATTCAGCTACTGTTTTCCCAATGCCCCATTTACAGCTGCAAAAGGCAGAAGCTCTGACACTGAACCTATGAACACCACACCCCCTTCCCAGGCTGTCATTTTCGATTTGGCTCCAGTTTCCCCCATCCCTCTATTTACGGCTTTAGCAGGCCGAAGCTCTGACACTGAAGCGATGGACAACACACATCCTTCCCAGGCGGTCATTTTCCATTGGGCTCCTGATCACCCCTGCTCCCCATTTACGGCTTCAGCAGGCAGAAACTCTGACACTGAACCTATGGAAAACACCCTTCCTTCCCAGGCTGTCATTTTCCATTGGGCTCCTGTTTTCCCCAGCCCCCCATTTACCGCTTCAGCAGGCAGAAGTTCCGACACTGAACCTATGGACAACACACCTCCTTCTCAGGCTGTCATTTTCCACTGGGCTCCTGTTTTCCCCAGCCCCCCATTTACCGCTTTAGTAGGCAGAAGTTTTGACACCGAACCTATGGACAACACACCTCCTAGCCAGGCTATCATTTTCCACTCGTCTCCTGTTTTCACCAGACCCACATTTAAGGATTCAGTACGCAGAAGCTCTCACACTGAACCTATGGACAACACACCTCTTTCCCAGGCTTTCAATTTCCATTTGGCTCCTGATCACCCCTGCCCCCCATGTACGGCTTCAGCAGGCAGAAGCTCTGACACTGAACCTATAGACACCAAACCTCCTTCCCAGGCTGTCATTTTCCATTAGGGCCCTGCTTTCCCCAGCCCCCCAATTTACGGCTTCAGCAGGCAAAAGCTCTGACACTGAACCTATGGACAATACACCTCATTCTCAGGTTGTCTTCTTCCATTGGTCTCCTGTTTCCGCCAGCCCCCCATTTCTGGCTTCAGCAGGCAGAAGTTCTGACACTGAACCTACGGACAACACACCTACATCCTAGGCTGTCATTTTGCATTCGGCACCTGCTTTCCCAGCCCCCCATTTACGGCTTCAGCAGGCAGAAGCTCTGACACTGAACCTATGGACACCACACCTCCTTCACAGTACGTCATTTTCCATTCATCTCTTGTTTTCCACAGACCCCCATTTACGGCTCCAGCAGGCAGAAGCTCTGAAACGGACCTATGGACAATACACCTCCTTCCCAAGCAGTCATTTGCTATTAGGTTCCTGTTTTCTCAAGCCCCCATTCACGGCTTCAGCAGGCAGAAGCTCTCACACTGAACCTATGGACAACACACCTCTTTCCCAGGCTTTCAATTTCCATTTGGCTCCTGTTTTCCCCAGCCCCCCATTTATGGCTTCAGCGGTCAGAACCTCGACACGGAACCTATGCACAACACACCTCCTTCCCAGGGTGTCATGTTCCACTAGGCTCTTGTTTTCACCAGCCCCGCATTTACGGCTTCAGGAGGCCGAAGCTCTGACAGTGAATCTATGGACAACACACCTCCTTCAAAGGCTGTCATTGTCCATTTGGCTCCTGTTTTCCCCCGTCTACCATTTATGGTGTCAGCAGGCATGAGCTCTGAAACTGAACCTATGAACACCACACCTCCTCCACAGGCTGTCATCTTCCAGTCGGCTCCTGTTTTTCACAGTGCCCCATTTATGTCTTCAACCGGCAGAAGCTCTGACACTGAAACTACGGACAACACACCTCCTTCCCAGGCTGTCATTTAACCTTCGGCTCCTGTTTTCCTAAGCCCCCCATTTACAGCTTCAGCAGGCAGAAGCTCTGACACTGAACCTACGGACAACACACCTGCTTCCACGCTGTCGTTTTTCATTCGGCTCCTGTTTTCCCCAGACCAACATTTCCGGCTTTAGCAGGTAACGCTCTGACACTGAACCTATGGACAACACACCTCCCTCCCAGGATATCATTTTCTTTCGGCTCCTGTTTTCCCAAGCCCCACATTTATGGCTTCAGCAGGCAGAAGCTCTGACACTGAATCTATGACTATCAGCCCTCCCTCATGGCTGTCATTTTCCCTTAGGCTCCTGATTTCCCCAGCCCCCCATTTATGGCTTTAGCGGGCAGAACCTCTGACACTGAACCTATGAACAACACACCTCCTTCCCAGGCTGTCATGTTCCACTCAGCTCCTGTTCTCACCAGCCCCACATTTAAGGCTTCAGGAGGCAGAAGCTCTGACACTAACCCTATGGACAACATACCTCCTTCCCAGGTTGTCATTTTCATTCGACTCCTGTTTTCCTAGTCCCGCATTTATGCCTTCAGCCAACAGAAGCTTTGACACTGAACCTATGGACACCACACCTCCTTCCCAGGATGTCATTTTCATTCAGCTCCTGTTTTCCCCAGTCCCCCATTTTTGGCTCAGAGGGCAGTAGCTGTGACACTGAACCTATGGACACCACACCTCCTTCCAGGCTGTCATTTTCCATTGGGCTCCTGTTTTCCCCAGTCCCCCATTTACCGCTTCAGCAGGCAGAAGTTCTGACACTGAACCTATGGAAAACACACCTCCTTCCCAGGCTGTCATTTTCCAATTGTCTCCTGTTTTCACCAGACCCACCTTTAAGGATTCAGCAGGCAGAAGCTCTGACACTGAACCTATGGACAACACACCTCATTCCCAAGCTGTCATTTTCCATTAGGGTCCAGTTTTCCCCAGCCGCCCATTTAAGGCTTCGGCAGGCAGAAGCTCTGACACTGAAACTGTGGATAACATACCTCCTTCCCAGGCTATCATTTACCACTCGGTTTCTGTTTTCCCCAACGCCGACTTACGGCTTCAGCAGGCAGAAGCTCCCACACTGAACCTATGGACAACACACCTCATTCCCAAGCTGTTATTTTCCATTAGATTACTGTTTACCCCAGCCCCCCATTTATGGCTTCAGCAGGCATAAGGTCTGATACTGAACCTATGGACAACACACCTCCTTCCCAGGCTGTCTTCTTACATTGGGCTCCTGTTTTCCATAGCCCCCCATTTATGGCTTCAGCATACAGAAACTTTGACAGGGAACCTATGGACACCACACCTCCTTCCCAGGATGTCATTTTCATTCAGCTCCTGTTTTCGCCAGCCCCCCAATCATAGCTCAGAGGGCAGTAGCTGTGACACTGAAGCTATGGACACCACACCTCCTTCCAGTCTGTCATTTTCCACTCGGCTCCTATTTTCATCAGCCCCACACTTACGGATTCAGTATGCAGAAGCTCTGACACTGAACCTATGAAAAACAGACCTCTTTCTCAGGCTGTCATTTTCCATTTGGCTTCTGTATTCCCCAGCCCCCCATTTACGGCTTCAACAAGCAGAAGCTCTGACACTGAACCTATGGACACCACACCTCCTTCCTAGGCTGTCATTTTCCATTTGACGTTTGTTTTCCCCAGCCCCCCATTTACGGCTTCAGCAGGCAGAAGCTGTGACAGTGAGTCTATGGACAGCACACCTCATTTCCAAGCTGTCATTTTCCATTCGGTTCCTGTTTTCCCAGACCCCTATTTACGGCTTCAGCAGGCAGAAGCTCTGACACGGAGCCTATGGACAACTCAGCTCCTTCCCAAGCTGTGATTTTGCATTAGGTTCCTGTTTTCTCTAGCCCCCCGTTTACTGCTTCAGCAGGCAGAAGCTCTGACACTGAACCTATGGACAATACACCTGTTTCACAGGCTTTCAATTTCCATTTGGCTCTTGTTTTCCTCAGCCCCCCATTTCCTGCTTCAGCAAGCAGGAGCTCGTACACTGAACCTATGGACAACACACCTCCTTCTAAGGCTGTCATTTTCCACTGGGGTCCTGTTTTCCCCAGCCCCCCATTTTAGCTTCAGGAGGCAGAAACTCTGACACTGAGCCTATGGACAGTGTACCCCCTTCCCAGGCTGTCATTTTCTATTCGGATCCTGTTTTCCCCAGCCCTCTTTTTACAGCTTCAGCAGGCAGAAGCTCTGACACTAAACCTATGGACAACACATCTCCTTCCCAGGCTGTCATTTTCCATTCGGCTCCTGTTTTCCCAGCCCCCCACTTACGGCTTCAGCAGGCAGAAGCTCTGCCAGTGAACCTATGGACAACACACCTCCTTCCCAGGCTGTCATTTTCCATTCGGCTCCTGTTTTCCCAGCCCCCCACTTACGGCTTCAGCAGGCAGAAGCTCTGCCAGTGAACCTATGGACACCACACCTCCTTCCCAAGCTGTCATTTTCCAATCTGCCCCTGTCTCCTGGCAGAACTAACAGCCATTTCACTGGGCTGTTCCTAGTCTGGGAACACACCACCCATTGGTAGCCTCAGTCTATGCCTCAACACATTTACCTGCAATGCGACCAACAGATAGCCCAACACTTCAAGCTTCCTTGCACCCAGGTCTCCCGTCTCAGGCCAAACTGGGGCACAATGATGGGCAGAGGCCTAACGAGTATTTTCTATTGGAAAACCCAGCAGCCTCAGCACAAGATGAAGTCCTAGCCGCTCCTGCAGCCTAGCCACCGCGAGTCAGCCTCCTGCAGTCAGCTTTGCCCTCTTCCCTATTCGCCACCACCAGCAACACGCAGCGGGCCTTTGGCAAAAACCCAGGCATTCTCCCCAGGGCTGTGTCCATTGCTACTGGCTTTGGAGTTGCCACCAGGATGCCCAGTACTGGGACGGTAGCTCGCTCTTTGCCTACACCACACCGGGCCCACTGTTCATGTGACCTGCAACCCCTACGGCCGGTGGGAGCCTTGGAGTTGGTGTGTCAGCCCCAGGCCTCACTCATTCAGAGGCATCCAGACCACTTAACTTTCGGGCAGGACTAAGTGGGGCACCCAGCACCGCTTCTCTTCCTACTTTGGGCCAGACAACCTGCCATCTACCTACCACGGCAAGGCTGCTGCAGTAGGAGGGGCAGGCACCATCCCAGCATTTGGGAACATGCTGGAAAAGGGCATCGAGTGGGCCGCACGTATCTCAGAAGAATGTTTTTCTCAGGCTGATGAAGAGAAGCAACAGGACTTGCCTGTGGTGATGCCAGTTTTTGACAGAAATACCTGCAGCATCCCCAAATCCCAAGTCTCTTTCATTGACTATTTCATCACAGACATGTTTGTTGCTTGGGACACCTTTGTAGACCTGCCTGAGTTAATGCAGCATCTTGACAACAATTTTAAATACTGGAAGGGACTGGACAAACTGAAGCTGCGGAGCCTCCGCCCACCTCCTGAATAGCGGGCGACACTGCCTGGGGCCCTGACGCTGTGTCCCTCCAGTCACTTGGGATTCCTGAGGGCACAGTTTCTTGGTCCTTTCGTCCCCCGGTCTGCAGAGCCTGTAAGAGCACACAGGGACGTCGGCAACCTTCTGTAGCCACCATCTGATGCCACTGCCGTAAAGTGAGACTTAGTCCACTCAAGGTACCTGGGCCTGATGCGGGGGCTCTTCAGAAAGTCACGTGAGAACCACGGTTTGCATTTGCGTCCATTAAAACACGAGCTCGGGACTGCCCCCGCAAAGGACGGAGATGCATTTCCTGCCAGTGACAGAGAGTGTCTTGTTAAAATTTCTCTCAGTTATGTTCAGCACTTAAGAACAGCTAATGGCAATCGGATCTCTTTTCATATCATAGAAGGTGCGATCACTCACTTTGGAACACTACTGAAAGCGACTTCTCTTTTAAAATTGAACAGAAAATGCAGACAAAGAAATTTTGAAGTTGATTATTAATATCAATTATTAAAATGTTTTATTTATTTTATTAGAAGTTCAATATTTTCTATGAATTTAAAAATAATTCAAAGCCAAGGCCAACTTTAAATGCCATGACCAAATTTACATGATTCATATTCATTCAATATGCATTACTTCGTGTACAGACTTATTTTCATAATGCAAATTTAAAATATAAAATGACACGTTTTTACTGCAAAAAAAAAAAAAAAACCCACACTGGAGGCTAGATAATCCCTGATGTGTGATAAGGAACCACACTTTATGATTGTACTCTTCGATAATGCTGAAATGTCTTTTGGGGCATCTTTTTATTCAATTGAGACTTAGGCCAGTCATCTTCATACATTCCCACTACACCCAGAGAGGATGGATTTGGCATCCAGGTTCATGTGTCTGGAGAAACAAAGGAAGAGTTCGTACCTGCTCTGTAATTATGGAAAATTTAAGTTGACCTCAAATGTACCAAGCTGCTTAAAATAGCAGAAAAGATCCTCTTTAATAACTGGCTTGGCTCTGAGCTAACCCACTAAAATATCATATCACAAGAGTTATAATTGTGCCCAGTTCTGGCTGACCCTAGAGTTCTGCTGGGCCTCCACTAGGTTTCATAATGGCAAAATTCCTGAGTCTGTGGAGGGGAGAACAGAAACCCATGTGCATTATCTGGTAGGTCTGCCAGTAATAAATGCTATGGAGATTAAGCAGTATATGGTGAGATGAGATTGTGGGCAGAGTGAAGCAAGGCTTTCAACTTAAACGGTAGACAGGATATGTCTTATTGGGAAGGTGGAATCTGAACAGTCTAGAGAGAGGCAGATGAGTCAGACATCTGAGGGAAAAGCATTCCAGATCATGGGAATAACCTCTGCAAGGCCCAGAGGAAGGATGCCAGTGTCCTCAGGGAAGAGTTAGTAAATAATGTGGCTGGAATAGAGTCAGCAAGTAGGAGGGAGGGAAGGAGGAAAGGAGGACAGAGAAGATGTGTGTGGAATTCCATGCACACCATTTACTGATTGAGTGATCACAAACAGTTAATTCAACCTTCAAGTGTTTAAGTGGACTCAGTGCTTTTTCCTGTGGCCTATTGACCTCTCAAGAGTTTTGGAAGGATAAAATAATGTAGGGAAGTGACATATAAGCCATTGTTACTGTTCTTTACATAAGGATAGATGGATAGACAGGTAGATATAGATAGATACAAAGATAGATAGATACATAGATAGAGAGATGGTAGAGAGATAGAGAGAGAGAGAGATAGATACAAAGATAGATAGATACATAGATAGAGAGCTGATAGAGAGATAGCGAGAGCGAGAGCAAGAGCGAGAGCGAGAGCGAGAGCAAGAGAGAGAGAGAGAGAGAGAGAGAGACAAAGATAGATACATAGATAGATAGATAGATAGATTCCCAGATAGATACACAGATAGATAAACAGAGTTAAGGACTGAATTTCTGTGCCCACCCACCCACCAAATTCATATGTTGAAACCCTATCCCTTTATGTATGATGGAATTAGGAGGTGGGGCCTTTAGGAGGTAATTAGGTTTAGAAGAGGTCATGAGGATGAAGCTGCCATGATGTGATTAGCTCTTATAAGAAGAGGAAGACACACCAGAGTTTTCCCTCTCCACCATGTGAAGAGACAGCAAGAATGTGGCCCTCTACAAGCCAAAAAAGGAGGACTCACCAGGAACTGGATTTGCCTTGATCTTGGACTTCCCAGACTCTAGAACTGTGTGAAACTTCTGTTGTTTAAACCACTCAGTCTATGATATTTTGTTATAGCAGCCTAAGCAGACTGATACAGATAGGTAAACAGGGAGATAATGATTGATAGATGATAGATAGATAAATAGATAGATAGACAGATATACATACATACATTCATACTCACTTCAATGACAGATGGAGATACTGCACATATCTGTATGCTTAATGAATTCCTTAGAAAGCTTTCACTTGGCAATTCAGCTGGGAGATCCCCTTTTTAAAGGGAGCATAAAAGTGCTTACTTTTATGAAGTACACACGTGGAAAAATATAACTCAGCCTAAAAATGCACAGCACTGAGCCTAGTGCAACATTTATGAGATTAGACCTGTAAAAACAAAGAACACCATCACAGAAAGGCTTCCAGACTCCTCCAGGCACCCAGGCGCCTGATTCATTTACTCTGAGTTGTTTGTTGCGGTTCCAGAGGATCAAAACTCCTGCTCCCGAACCTTTTTTGTTTGTTTTCTTTTTTGAGATTCCATATATACCTGTTAGCACACGGTATTTGTTTTTCTCTTTCTGACTTACTTCACTCTATATGACAGACTCTAGGTCCATCCACCTCACTACAAATAACTCAATTTCATTTCCTTTTAAGGTTCAGTAATATTCCATTGTATATATGTGCCACATCTTCCTTATCCATTCATCTGTCGATGGACACTTAGGTTGCTTCCATGTCCCGGCTATTGTAAATAGAGCTGCAATGAACATATTGGTACATGACTCTTTTTGAATTATGGTTTTCTCAGGGCATATGCCCAGTAGTGGGATTGCTGGGGCAGGACAGGAATAAAGATGCAGACATAGAGAATGGACTTGAGGACACGGGGAGGGGGAAGGGGAAGCTGGGACAAAGTGAGAGAGTGGCATGGACATATATACACTACCAAATGTAAAATAGATAGCTAGTGGGAAGCAGCCACATAGCACAGGGACATCAGCTCAGGGTTTTCTGACCACCTAGAGGGGTGGGATAGGGAGGGTGGGAGGGAGACGCAAGAGGGAGGGGATATGGGGATATATGTATATGTATAGCTGATTCACTTTGTTATAAAACAGAAACTAACACACCATTGTAAAGCAACTATACTCCAATAAAGATGTTAAAACAAAAAACAAAAAAACTCCTGCTACCTGGCTTCAGAGAATCTCCTGCCCTTGTAGTCAGAACTGCCTCCCAGAAGCAGGGTTGATATCCAGGTTGCTTCTAATAGTTCCACACCTTCTGTCTGTGGTGCCTGGCAATATTACCAGGGAAGTTATTTCTAAATAAATAATAAAAGTATTTTTTATGAAAATAATACATCAACATGATAGCAACTCAAATAATACTGAAATTCAACCCGTCTAACCCCAGTTCCCCTCTCCAGAGACAGGTTTTCACTACTTCAATGTCACCCCCATAATTCTAAACATTATGTTTATCCTGCTATATCCATTTTAGATCCATTTTAACACCCTAACGTGAAGGAGGAAGATAAACTCCTACCCCCATTACTACTCATCACTCTTCTTTTCCAATACATCATATTCATGTCATTACTCATACTACTTCTCTTTTGTAACTTCATGTAGTTTTCCTAGCTTTATTGATGGGAGAAGTGCTAGCATAGTAGCTAAAAGCACTGGATCTGGACATGGACCACCTGGCTTGGAAGCTTTCTTCCTCAGTTAATTAGCTCTGCAATCCTGAGTAATTTATATAACCTTTCTGGGCCTCTGTTTCCTCACCAGTAAACCGAGCAAATAGATGATACCCATCACACGGAGTTGCTCATGATGATGCAAATAATAATAAGGCATTTGCAGTCTTTAGTATCCAACATGCAGAAGCTCTCCAGAAATATTAGCTATACTATCAACTTTCTTATGGTATCAACTTTCCCCCTAATCTCATCATTTTCTTTCTGCATGAGACTATTTGCGCACCCACAGCTCTCTGTCTTTCCTCTACAGTTGTACAACTCACCTTCTGTCAATACCATGTTTGTTTCATTTGTCTGTGTGGATCACATTCACATTTTCTTATGCAATCACAGCAAAGATTCCTGTGTTTTATCTACAGGTTGACAACAAGGGTTGAAAACCAAGAAGTTATATTAACTATTTAAGTTCTGCTCAGTCCTGGGGACAAGAGAATGGTAGGACTGTATTTTCTTCTCTCTAGGTATGGCACCCCTACTTCTGTCGTTATCAATTATTTAAACTCATGCTATATTTTAGTTTGCTTTTTACTTCAACTACTACCTTCTCACAAGATTTCATTACTTCTCCCAAAATTTCACCCACCTTCTTTTTTTCCTCCCTGCACTATTTGCCCATAATAAATTATTTTTTTAATTTTCAAATTCAGGATCGTTTCCTTGGCTGGGTCCCATCCTTTGCCAGAATGCTTCTCCCTCTCCTCTCAGTTTGGAAGCTGTAAGACCAAAGTAAGGATAAGATCTTAAAAGAAAGGGGACCAACTTGCTTTTAGGCTAGGCCATAAATAATGACTAATTACTAATTATGGAAAATGCATAATTCTGGCCCCATCATCCTAATTTCCTTGCTTTGTGGGAGAGCTAACCATCTGGATTTCAACTGGCACTCCAGGTTATTATGAGGCAGGTAGTCCTTATTCCATATTGAGCCAAATACTGCTCTAGGCCATCAGTGAGATTTCACCAAGGGGGCCTCATGTATCTTGGAAGATTAAAAATTTTTAAGGCACTTCAGGCTAAAACTCTGATTAGTAATAAGCAGGTATTTTCCCTGCATATGTCTCTCAAGAATTAGAAGGTGGCTTGGGGAAGATTTGAGAATTTCAGACTCACGGATGCATGTCTTTCTTGTCCTAAATATTTTCCTTTTAGAGATCCAGAAACAGCCCTTGACTGTTATGAGACTGCCCAGGCCCTCCCTGAGCCAGTCACTGCCGTGAACCCAGGTTGATGTGATGTAGTGAGGCTGCCTGACCAGCAGTTCACACTTTACCTGAGACAGACCTGGGCGTGGTCCTCTCAGCAGTCCCAGGACAGGAACTTTCTCTAATTCTTGAGAGACACATGCAGGGAAAATACCCTGCTTATTACTGACCAGAGTTTTAGCCTGAAGTAGTGCCATACAAAATTCTTAATCTTACAAGATACATGAGACCCTTGGTGAGATCTCACTGATGGCCTAAACCAGTATTTGGCTCAATATGGAATAAGGACTACCTGCCTCAGAATTACCTGGAGTACTGGTTGAAATCCAGATGGTTTTCAGATGCCCCTCCCAGGTAGGAAAACCGAGGCTCGGAGAATCCCACAGGTGCTAAGTGGTAGAGCCATAATACGCACCTCCTGGATTTGTCCAGTGCTGAGGAGCTGGGAGAGACAGAAAAACCGAACCAAACAAAACCACTCTTGAAAAGTTGTCTCTCTGAGGTAAACAGTACTTCTGTCTTAAATTCACGCTAAGTTGGAGGATCAGAGACTTTCTTAGAAGTAGGTTTTCACAAGACAGAGGACAAATGAAAGTTTATGTCTAAAGATATGGGGATTGGTTGGGGTTGGGGGGGACATTGAGATAAAGGGTTCAAAACACGAGCTCCATCAATTTCTAGTTTGCTACAGGGCTCGCCCAGGCTGTTGTATAGACACTTGGAAACACTGACTGTGGTGAAATATCTAAGCTAGCCACGTGGACAATCGCTCAAAAATACTTTTCTGTTTCCCTTGAAACACGATCTTATGGATTACACCAAATAAATATCTCAAAGTTATGACAGAAAGTTGAGTAAGTTATACTCTTGGAATTGCATTTATTATTAATAAGCACAACTGTAGTGCTTGGACTATAACAAGTACTATTCTAAGTGCTTTGCAAATATTAACTCACTTAATCCTCATAATGGCAACCCTATAGGTAGGTATTATTCGTAATATTCACCTGTTTTGGAGGAAACTGAGGCCCAGAGAGGTTGAAAAGCTTGTCTAATGCCACACAATAAGTAGGTGGCAAAAACCCAGGATTAAAACCAGACCGTCTAGACTTTCATCACTTTGCTGTGTCACCTTATTATAAGTTGTGTTTAGGGAAGGGACGAAATTGACAAGACTGAACTAAAAGGAGGAGGGAGAAATGAGAAAATGAGTGATCCTAGAAACTAAAGAGGATTTAGGCTCAGAAATTTCTAGTGATGTGACCCGGAAGAACAAGAACTTGGTGGGTATATTAACTTGGGGTAGTATCTGAATCCACTGAGAAATGGTTTTGTTTTCTTTAAAATTTAGAAAGGCCACTTGGATGAAGATTAATGAAAAAAAAAGTAGAAAGGAAAAGAAGAAGGTGCCTTAAGTGAGACATAACTTCTTCCCTCTAAGTAACAGGGGTGGGGTTCCTGTGGGAAAGGATGAAGCTCTCTCTAAAGGTTTGTCACCAGGATGAACAAGGAGAAACATGGCAACCATTGTACTGGTTTTGATGATCCCTCAAAACCACGGCTCCAGTTTCCAAGAACAACCTACGGTAGCATAACTACTGTGTGTCAGACATGCCACTAAGTGTGTTTCCAGTCACACATTTTAATTGGAGAAATAGTTCCTAGAGCTACGCATTAGTTCCCTATGGCTGCTGTAACAAATTACTACAAATGAGCTTGCGTAAAACAAAACACACTTATTTTCTTATGGTTCTGGAAGACAGAGGTCCAAAACCAGTTTCCCTGGGCTGAAACTAGGAGTTGACAGGCCCATCCATCCTCCTTCCACAGGCTCTAGGGAGAATCTGTTTCCTTGCCAGCATTCCTTGACTTCTGGCCACATCAATCCAACCCCCACTTCATCATCACATTCTCTTTGGAGTAAACATTCCCTCTGCCTCTCTCCCATGAGAACACCAGTGGTTACATTTCAGCCCATCCAGGTAGTCCAGGAAAATCTCCCCATCCCAAGACCCTTACTTTCATCCCATTGGCAAAATCCCTTCTGCCATTTAAGGTGACATTCACAGGTTCTGGGGATTAGAACGTGGACATTTGGGGGCAATGGTATTATTCAGTCTACTACAAGGTAGATACTATTATCTTTCTCAGATGCAGGAAATGAAGTTTAGGGAAGCAATCTGTCTTGGGTCTACAACTTCCAGCGTAGAGATTTAAATTCTACCAGTGAGACTTTAGGACACACTCTAAACAACTTTCATCTGTGTCCTTAACTACTGCATAATCCTTGGTTAAGAGTCACACTTAGGTATCAAGAGCCAATTGAATAAAACACTATGTACTGTCTCATCTTTCACTTTATTTACCTGGTGTATTTGTGACTCTTGCCCAGAGCAGAAGAGTTCAGAAAATTGTTATGCAGGTTTACTAAGAGAAAGCATTTACTGTTTGATGTGCACGGAGTAATGGAAGCTTTTTTAAAATAAAATATGCCACCAAATAGTGTTAGCACCATTTTAGGTATTTAAACAACCAGACAACAAGATCGAAAAGCTACAGACGCAAAGGTGTCAGGGACATGTCTAAAGGCAACCTGCCAAAAAAAGGGCTGGTACCAGATGCCAGATGCCCAGGCCTGAATTCATCCTATCCAGTCCTGATTACGCACCTGTTCAGAGGGCTTGTGGCTCATCACCCAACACCTGAGTCTTTATATCCCAGCTTCAAGACGGAAATTAGCCCAGGGATCACAGATACTGTACTAATCACTAATTCGTAATCTGCTATCCCCATCTTTGGTGGGACACAACTGGGCACGTCTAAAATCCTTTTCTGCTTGAGAAAGAGCAGAGCAGCCTTTGCTCCCCTGGCTGTGACCTACTGTGCTTTGCAAAGGTGATTTGGCAAGTGCAGCTGCAAACCCAAATCCAGTATCACACATCTATGGAAAATTCCAGTCAAGTTTTAGACACAGTCACAGTGCATTTTTCTGAGGATCAGTAATGATTTGCTGAGAATCAGTAATGCTCTCCGTATGCTATCTGACAAGGGCATGATCTCTGAGCTTACTCTACTCCCTTCGTCAGCTCCGCTCTGACACAGTCGTCCGCGGGATTCCTTAGGAGTATTGGACGTATTTAGGCAGGAGCTGCTCTTGCCTGTATCCTCTCATTTCTTAGTCAACATTTCCCAGTCGAGACTATAAATAATTCACCTTGGGTGGGTTATCAGATGCATTCTTCCCTACTCTACTCCATTTGAATCGCTGTGCTCTTTAAGTTTCACATACGTGGCATCACATATTTCCCATCACCACCATTTTCAACAGTCAGGGCTACAAAGGTAATTGGCACATTCATTAGCCTTTCCATTTCTTTCCCCCTTGATTGTTTAAGAGTGATTTGCTAAAGACTGTGCGTTTCCATGTTTTGCAAAGCTCAGTGCTACAGAGACAATATTGGATTTCTGCCCTGGAGAAACAGACATTCTGTTCATTGTTCTCCTCCTCTTTTAGAACAGAAAAGAGATTCATCTATCATCTAGTTACTCAAGGTTTCTCTACTTGCATTGCCAAGGATCTGGATAAGACTGGTAATACTCCATTGTCTGTTGGCAGGTACTTTGCATTCCATAAAATTAAATCCACACCATATGAGGACTTTAGTCTAACCTCTCCTCTATTGATTCATGAGGTCTGCCTCACTGAGAGTTCCCCTCCTCATACCATTGTGAAGAAAAGGAAATGTTGGCCAAATCCATGGTCAAATATTTATATTATGTTTCCCTGTTTGTCAGTTATCTTTATGTTTGGGTTGCCTTTTGCTGTGCAGAATTCTTTAATTTTTATGAAGTCAAATCAACTCTCCTTCTTCTTTATGATATCTCAGTTTCATGTTCTGCTTAGGGACAGACTTCCTCATAACAAGAATTTGATTTCTCATCCTATTTTACATTCTTGTAGGTATTTGTTTCTTGCAATGGAACATTACCAAATGTATGCTGCACAAGCAGCCCTCGCTCTGAACGGTTCGCCCATGCATGAATTTCAGTTACCATGATTTAGTTAAATAATCCCAGGACCCCAACAAAACCATCAAATTTCAGTTACTGCCATATTAACTGTGAGGAAGGGCATAAAGTACAAACTTCACAGCTAGTTCTTAACTCCACAAATCACCAGGGATATAACAGACGTGTATCATGATCAGTGAACCATCAGGTCACTTCTTTCAAAGTCTGTAGGTGCTTGGCCACTGTGCATGTTATTCAGTTCTCATACAGACAGCAGGATCCATGTATTGCTTCGAAATGAACCGTTTAATCTTCAAGTATTTTGGAATTTTCCAGCTTTGTTTTTGTTATTGATTTCCAGTTTCACCTCACTGCAGTCTGAGAACAGACCTTATATGATTTCTGATGTTTCAAATTTATTAGAGTGTGTTTTATGGCCCAGAATGTGGTCTGTCTTGGTGTATACTTCATGTGAGCTTGAGACAATGTGTATTCTGCTGTTGTTGGATGAAGTCGTCTGTACATGTTTATCATACCCATTTGGTCGATGGTGTTGTTAAATTCAGCTTTGTCTGTACTGACTTTCTGCCTGATAGATTTGTCCATTTATGATAGAGGGGTATAAAAATCTCCAACTATGATAGTGGATTTATCTCTTTCTCCTTGCGGTTCTATCCATTGTTGTGTCACGAATTTTGATGCTTCGGTGACAGGCACATAAACATGAAGAACTGTGATGTCTCTTGGAGAACCGACCCCTTTATCACTATGGAATGATAATGCCCTCTTTGTGCCTGATGATTTCCTTTGCTCTTAACTCTGTCTGAAATTGAGACAGCTTCTCAAACTTTCTTTTAATTAGTGTTAGCATGATGCAGCTTTCCCCAACCCTTTACTTTTAAGCTATAAGTTCCTTCATATTTAAAGCAGATTTCTTATATTTGGATCTTGTTTATCGATGCTCTGTGACAATCTCTGTCTTTTAACTGGTGTATTTACACCATTGGTATTTAGAATGATTCTTGATGTCACTGACTTAACATCCACCATATTTGTTACTGTTTCATATTTATTGCCATTGTTCTCTGTTCCTTTTTTACATTCCACTCTTTTTCTGCCACTTCTGGTTTTAATCAAACATTTTATATGACTCGCTTTTCTCTTCCTTGAAAATCCAGACACAATGTGCTGGTGAAATTCACTGCAGTCCATAGTCCTTTAGAGATGTGGTGTTATAGAAGCATACCTAGTCTTATGATTAGGTCTCAGTCTTGTAATGAGCATGTGCTCCTTAGCTATGAATGTCACAAGTGCCTCTCAGTATTTTCGCTCACCTTAGGTGAAACACAAAGGCCGGCAGGGGTCAGGGTAGGATATTTCCCTTCCCCCAGGTCAGTTAGGCTCTGATAAATCCCCATAGGTTAGGCCTCTGGTAAAACAGTTTCTCCTGAGGGCAGGCCTTATGAAGAAGAGCAGAATGCTCTGGTGTATTTCAAAATTGCTCCTTTCACCCTCCCCCTGCCAGAATTCCAAGGGGATTTTCCTTTCACCTTCACCTGGTGGTCACAACCTGGTAGAGCTCAAGAGACAAAACTCACAAAAGGATAGGGGCTTCCCTGGAGTTTTGACCTCACAGACTTTTCCACACAAGCCTCCAGCAATCTGTCAAATACAGTTCAGGTTTTCCTACCTCACTACTGCTTTCCACAGAGATTTCTGCTCTTGGGTTTCTGTTCCAGTAAGTTGTTATTCTCTGTATCTGCTCTGTGCCTCTCCAATTTGGGTCATGGTGATTTTTCCTGTGACCTCACTTCTCTAATGAATCTAAGAAGAATCGTTGATTTTTCAGTGTGTTCAGATATTTCCTGTTAGGACAGAGTGGCAACTTCTAAGCTCCTTCCATGCTGGACTCAAAACTAGAAGTCTCATAAGGTTTTTTGTTTTTTTTTTTACTTTTCTTTTTTTGCGGTACGCGGGCCTCTCACTGTTGTGGCCTCTCCCGTTGCAGAGCACAGGCTCTGGACGCGCAGGCTCAGTGGCCATGGTTCATGGGCCCAGCCGCTCCACGGCATGTGGGATCTTCCTGGACCGGGGCACGAACCCGTGTCCCCTGCATCAGCAGGTGGACTCTCAACCACTGTGCCACCAGGGAAGCCCTCTCATAAGCTTTTTACAATGGAATAAAACATGTTAATTCTCAATATTTCTAATGTTTTTTATGGCACTGTATTAACTAAATAGAAGAGTTACTAATTTTTTAAGTCTATCTGTAATTTTACAACCAACAAGAAAGTTTTTAGTGTTTTTGTCAGAAAGATTTTAAGGTCATAGAACAATAATATTTTCCCCATTGATCATCATTAAGATCAACTTTGCACAGTTCAGCTTGGATGATCATTTTTGTAGTTCCACAGTGAGGACAGCCTGTACTTTATTGACCCTATATTTTATTTCTCATATACACCTGGGTTCCTATTCTGCTTTAATAATATACTGATGTACTGTTATAGCTTATTACATTTTTTTAAACTACTGAAATCTGGAGTGTTTTGATATTGGATACGGACATTTCTTTCCTCATTCCAACTTTCCCCTACTTTAAAAAATCTGCTTTATGGCGGTAAATCCCTCTTGATCACAATGACTTTTTAAATATTTGTTGCTGGAATCTATTTGCTAATATGAGTTCGAACTTAAGATCTTAAAAGAAATGTACTTCTATTTACTTTTTGGGTAAATTTCCATATCTCATTTTTGTATTAGGACTCTTCTAGCTTTTTTAATACATTGGAAAATAACTGATGTCTTTCTAAGGTGTATATCTTTGATTATATTTTCTAATTTCATAAAGCTACTTGTATTCTCTACTCAAATTGAAGTAAATATTGGCTGCATATAACTTATCAATAATCAGCCATTTTGTCCAGATTTTCAAATGTGTTGGTAAAAAGCTACCACAGTATTCTTTTGTAATAAAAAAAAATTCTCTCTGTTTTATAACGAGTCCCATCTCTATCATATTTGCCAAATATTGCTTATTTTACTGTTCTTTCTAAAGGACAAGGTTTTGGTTTTACTTGCCAAGTTGACTGCTTTTCTTCTCTATTTTTGACTTTGCTCTTGATGAATTTTGTCCTTCCACTCTTTTGCATTTACCTTGTTCTTTTTCTACGACTCCTGTCCAATTCCTGTAGCTTCAAGAGCCATTTTCAACAACTCAACCAGCTCTGCCGGCTGTGTCGTGGCCACTTCATCATGTGCCATTAAAGCTTCATCTCCTACACTGGGTGAAGATTCAGCAGCCTTATTTTGCTTTCAAAATTGTTCTATGGCCTTGGATCCTTCTTCTTCTCCTAAATTACCACTATCATCAGGGAAAATTCTAGTGGTCCTCATGCTGCTTACAAGGCTTGCCTTTCCTCCCGTTTCATAATAAAAGAAAAAACATTTCCACCCTTTTTTTGATGTTGATGGAAAATTTAGCAACACTTCTTTGCACTGTATTCAAATCCTGAAATATAAGCAAGCCTGCATGCATACAGTTTCACTGAAATGTCATAATTTTAAACTATGTATGACCATGAACAATGTCTTTTCCAAATACTCCATGCTCCCCCTTTCTTCCTAGGTGTTCGGAGTTTTTCATTCCTACAACATCTTTTACACATGGTCAATTTGTGTCATAAGCTCTTTCTCCCTCCCACTTCTCAGTCTATATCCAAAGGAAACATCATCATTATTTGAAGAGATATCTGTACTCCCATGTTCATTGTAGCATTATTCACAAGAGCCAAGGTATGGAAACAACCTAAGTGTCCATAGTAGACTAATGGATAAAGGAAATATGGTATATATATATGCAATGGAATGTTATTCAACCTTAAGAAAGAAGAAAATCCTATCATTTAAGACAACATGGATAAAACTGGAGGACACTATGCTAAATGAAATAAGACAAGGACAAACAGTGCATGATGTCACTTATATGTGGAGTCTAAAAAAATAACTAAATAAATCAACTCTTCCTTCCCTGGACATTTTCCTCAGCAGAATCTAGCAGCCTCTACTATGAGTCTCATCTTTTTTTTTATCGTTTGTACCATATCACAACCTCAGGGAACCTATGTATTTATGGATGTATATCTACATTATAGTGCACAGTTGTTCCTTGTCTTTGTAATTCATTCCTTCCACTTCTGGCATAAGAACCTCATCCTTCCTTTGGAGAAGTCCATGTGATTCAGGTAGGCTGTGTGTCTGCTCCCTAGGCTGTTTGACTTGAGCCTGGCTAGACACAGTGTTTTACATATACTCCATATGTCTTATGCATTTGTCTCTGTTTTCCATCCTTTTCCCTCAAAATTTCAGTGTAGTTATTTTTTAAATGACATTTGTAATCCTTTCTTTTGTTTGACTAAGGTACTGTTCAACTGATCTTCTGAGTGCTTAATTTCAGCTTTTTTAATTCTACAATTTTCCTTTGATTGCATTTCACAGATCATTTTTGCTTAAACTGTATAGGTTGTCCTTTTTTTAATACATTAATCATAATTTTAAATAATAGTTTAAATAATAATTTAAGTTTAAATAATAATATAATTTACTTTCCGTATTATTTGAAGTGTACAATTTGATCTGTTACGCATCTACCACCACAATCAATTGTAAAACTTTCATCCACCCCCCAAAGAAAAAGAATCTATTATAAGTCACTCACTCCCCCACTTCTCCAAACCCTAGGCAGCCACTAATATACTTTGTCTCTACAGATTTGCCTAGTCTGGACATTGTATACAAATGGAATCATACAATTACTTAGCATGTTTTCAAGGTTCACCCATGTTGTAGCATGTATCAGTACTTGATTTCTTTTTATGGCTGAATAATATTCCATGGTGTGGATATTACTGCGTTTCATTGATCATTCACAGTAAATGGCCATTTGGGTTATTTCCACTTTGGGGCTCTTATGAATAATGCTGCTGTGGTTGGATTTACGTGCAAGTTTTGTATGCAGGTCTAGATTTGTTTTACAAATTAATAGACTATTTTGGAGCTGTTTCCAGTTTACAGAAAAATTAAGCAGAAAGGACAGAGTTCTCATACTTCCTTACCTCTCAACCCAGTTTCCCCTATTATTAACATCTTACAGTAGGGTAATATATTTGTTATAGTTAATGAACCAATTGATACATTATTACTAACTAATGTTCATGCTTTACTTGAGACTTCACTCTTTGTTTTGTACATTATATGATTTTTTTTTTTTTTTTTTGCTGTACGTGGGCCTCTCACTGCTGTGGCCTCTCCCGTTGTGGAGCACAGGCTCCAGATGTGCAGGCTCAGCGGCCATGGCTCACGGGCCCAGCCGCTCCATGGCATGTGGGATCTTCCCGGACCGGGGCACAAACCCGTGTCCCCTGCATCAGCAGGCAGACTCTCAACCACTGCGCCACCAAGGGAAGCCCCATTATATGATTTCTGACAAATGTGCAATAACCTGTATCCACCATTACAGAACCATACACAGGAATTTCTCTGCCATTAAAATTCCGGGCTTCATCCATCCTTTTCTCCCTCCCCACAACCTCTGGCAACCACTGACCTTTTGATTGTCTCCACACTTTGCCTTTTCCTAAATTTCAAATAGCTGCAATCATATAATATGCATGGAGCCTTTGCAGATTGGCATTGTTTCACTTACCAATATGCATTTAAGCTTCTTCCATGTCTTTTCATGGCTTCACAGCCTTTTCTTTTTATTGCTGAATGCTATTCCTTTGTACGGATATACCACAGTTTGTTCATCCATTCACCTATTGAAAAACATCTTGGTTGATTTCAGGTTTTGGCAATTATGAAAGAAACTGTTATAAACATCCATGTGCAGGTTTTTATGCAGACATAACTTTTCAGTTCCCATGGGTAAATACCAAAGAGCATGATTACTAGATCACTGTATGGTAAAGGTACGTTTATTTTGTAAGAAACTGCCAAGTATCCCGCTAGCCACAAATGAGAATTCCAATTATTCTGCATCATCACCAACTTCGGTATTTCAGTTTTGGGATTTTAGCCATTTAAATAGGTGTGTAGTGGTATCTCATTATTGTTCTAATTCAAAATTCACTAATGACATGGAATGTGTAGCATCTTTTCATATGCTTATTTGCCATGTGTCTATTTTCTTTGTTTAACCATAGTAGTTTTGTTGTTGTTGCTGTTTTTTAACCAAGGCCTGCTAACTCTTGTCCTCCTGTGTCTCTTTATATTGTCTTTTTTCTTTCTTTCTTTTTTCTTTTTTTGAACTTTTCATCATTTAGTCTTTTTCCTGGTATGTCCAATTATTTTTATATTAAAATTGGGCTTAATTTAACTTATTTTAGGAAACTATAAAGATACCTCCACATTCTGGATGTTGTTATCTTTCTCTTGAAAAGATTTACTTTGGCCCATGGCAGACAGTTACTATAGGGACTGGTAACCTTAGTCCATTCTCAGTTTGAGCTCATTCACAGCCGTTTTTCAGTCTGTGTAAAGGTTGGTCTATTTCTGTCTTGTCCTTCCTCTACGGGTGTTGCCCTTTGGGATTACCATGTGAAAGTTTGCATTCTCCCTATTCCCAACTACCCTTGTATTTGTTAGGCTTTAAATGTAATGGTTCCCGCAGCCCTGTGAGACTAAAGATACACTTAGCTTGTCATTCCATTAGTTGTTGCCTTTAGCTTGAGCTGTTGCCCTTTGGCTTCTGTGGTCAGAGTCTTTTGAACTCCATGGTTTTTCAGCTCCTAGGCTGTAAGATTTGAATCAGCAAATGCCCAAAGGAGAAAAGCTGCACCAAATGTCAAGCTTGCATCTGTGTTTCCCTTCTCTCCACAACTTGGCCCACATGTCTTGGTGTCTCTAACATTCAGATGCCAGCGAACAGATGTTTTCTTACTTTATCCAGCTTTTCTAAAATTTCTTTAGACTTCACCTGATCTTATGTTATTATTGAACTATCATCTCAATTACCCCTAGGAAGAAAATTTACAATTTTATGTTTTATTTTTTCATTTTCTATATTACCTCAGTTACTGTAGAGACCTTTTACCTGATTGTTCAGTCTAGTTCCTGTGTTACCAGTAAGATGGAGATAAGGTGGAGGCTAAGAAGACTGGGGGGAAATCACTGATGAATGATATGTCTCGTTCTTTTTGTTTTTCCTCTCCTTATTTATTACTCTGGCAGCCTACATCTGCCTTTCTTCATTTGACCCAGTTGCCCAAATAAGAAACCCACTCTGGCAAAGACCTGACTTTACTCTCATCAATGTCTGCATGTTAGGATTAGCTAGATGATGAACACCATGCCAAAGTTCTTTGTGTGAGACTTTTGCAGACTTTTGTTAGCCCTTTAGTTTGCCTCTTGCCAACGCTGCTCAGATTGTTGAGGTTTTCTAAGATTCTGTAGGTCAAACCTCTCTACCTGCATACCAGATGAGCCCTTCCCTCTTTTCTGACCTCACTTGTGGGAGGTTAGCCCCCGGTTTTTCTTTTTCCCCATCCAATCATAATTGTTCATGAATTCCAAAAAGCCCTCAAAGTATCTGTCGTCCCTTTCTCTCTTCTCTTTTTTATCAACACTGTTAAATATTAACCATATATTTGCATACCTCTTTCTTACTTACAGTGGAATACTGGTAGGCTCGATCATTAAGTCTGAGCCCCACCAAACTAGGACTCATACAACACTCTCCTCCAGGCCAAAACTTTTGATATCCACTGTTTTTTTTAATACTATCTTATATGTATCTAAATTTGTAATGATTTAGTTAATTCCTGAGTTATGTGACAATAAGAAATCAGTCAAATTAGCACTACAGAAAGTGCAGCTTAGACCTAAGGACCAGAACCAAGGACCACAAAAACCTGTGAACCAATAAGTTTCACTTGTACTTTATGTTTAACAACTGCTGAGGGTGAATGGGAAGTGAGGGAAAAAGAGTTTAACTTCACATCACAGAAACTTGCACTAAAATGAAGAGGAAAATGACCCAGTTCCTGGTTCAAGTCACTATAATCTGCTTCAATAAATAATAACAGCACACAAGGAAAACAAACACTCTATGATAGGAACAATGGATAATTAATTACCAGATCAGGGAGGACAGATTACACTTGCTATGGGATTTCATTAAAGAAGGATTCCAAAAAGTACTGGCTTCTTCTGAGAAGACTTCTCAGAACAGGTAGCATTTAAACTGAGTCTTGAACAAGTATATAGAGGGTAGGGAACAGGCCTTCCGGGCAGGGAACAGGCACAGTGTCAGGAATGGCACAAAGGCCTTATGGAATAGGGGACAAAACTGGCTGAACACAGGAGTGCTACGTGTTGGGGAATATGGGGGAAGGCTGGCTGAGGTTGGTTAAATGAAACATAATTAGACGGAAGAGAAAGTAGGTGGAAAGACACATGGAAGACTGTGGAAAGCCCCTAAAGATGGAGGTCAGCATAATAATATGAAGAACTCAGTGGTACTTTGACACTGTATGAATGTCTAGGTTTAAAAAATCAGGAAAACATAATAAAAGAATAAACTACTGATATAATGATATGTAACCAGAGGCCAGATACCAAAGAATACACACTGTGTCTTTCCATGTATGTCATATATGGTGATAGAGGTCAGCTTAGGTGTTGCCCTGGGAGAGAATGGAACAGAGAACCGTGTAGGGTGTTAGAAATATTTTATAATATCTTGATCTGGTGTTGGATACATGGGTGCATAGAGATGTAAAAATTCAGTTATTAGCAATGCAGTTAACCTACTAGAGTTTTTTTTTAATGTATGCGTACATTAAAAAAAACTCTAGTAGGTTAATTAGGCTGTCAGTTGTATGAAGTAAATTTTGGTCAAGGTAGCCAAGGCAGTAATGCAGTAATAAGTTATAAATGTGCTCACTGTGCTCTAGAATGTCACAATTGGAATACAAGAAATATGTGTAAGAAAAAAGACAAATATTCAATATTGATGGTTGGATGAGCTGAATAAATTAGATCACTCTACTTTCAATTTAAGAACTTGGCCAGTGTTTGGATACCTTTGAACAAAGAAAAAAAGAAATACAATTCTTATTACGCATATGCTATGTATCAATCCCTGACTTATATTTTGACACATATAAACATGGGAAATATTGCACCTTGTAACTGAGACAATGAAGATGAGTGAGGTAGCTGGTTTTGACACTAGAGGCTGAGAAAACCATCAGCTCATAATCGTAAGAAGTCTTAAGTCCGAGGAAAAGAATCAAGAGGAAATAGTGGTAAGTGCCAGGAGCTTCTGGAAACTACATCAGAGATGAAGACCCCAGGATTGTTGAGCTTTCTAAGAGTCCTAATGACTCAGGTAAAAACAGAAGGCTTAAAACTGAATCCTGGGGATATATGTATGCATACAGCTGATTCACTTTGTTATACAGCAGGAACTAACACAACACTATAAAGCAATTATACTCCAATAAAGATGTAAAAAACAAAACAAAAAAACTGACTCCTGCAAAGTAACAATTGTTAGGACAAACAGTAAAGAATTCTAAGAAAAATAATCACATGCCTGTCCCAACAGAGAAATATCCTAAGCTCCATCTCACCATTTCTCCGATTGGCCTTTCACAAAATACAGTCCCATCAGCTGAATATAGGTTTGTCAAGTAACTGTGAGTAAGACTGAATTAAACAAAAATAAATCAATTCCTTCCTCCAAAACTTTTCAGAGTATGTAATGTAACAAAGTGAAACTTGAATTTCATGTCGGGATGTAGAGTACAGCTCTTCCCAAATGCTTCTGTCTTGTAACTACATTAACATCATCTAAAACCAGTGTTCTGCAGGACAGAGATTGTGAAACACTGCTCTCACCATGTAAGATATCAAGTCTTTCTGAAAATCCATTCTTCCTTCTGCCCTTTCTCGTGTTGTCCCTGTCACCTGGAATGTCTGTCCTAAGCTCCACCTGCCAAAACCCTACCCATTTTTAGGATCCAAGAGATAATAAAAGGCTCACATTACTGAAAGGCAGAGAAAGAAATCCCTTCCTAGGGATCTACATTTCCTTCCTAGGGAAAAGAAAAATTGTAAAGTATACCACAGTGACCTTAAGTCTATGAATGTAACTATGTTGTGTTACTTTGAGTTCTGTAAAAGTCAATGTGCTACAATATACATGGATATGAATGTTTGATCGCTTACAAGTAGAACTTGCTGATAACTTTCATCATGAGCGAGGTTAATGATTAAGGGAGCCATTGTATTTGGCTCAGCCCTTATAACTAGGGAATATTAAAACTGGAAAGGTCCCTAGATATTAGCAAATCTATCCACCTCATATTCTAAGTAAGGAAACTGAGACCTTCATAGATTGGATATTTATATTAACAAAGGAAAAGGATATAAGATTGGCAGAACTACCTTTTAGATTAAGAATTTTGAGATTTTTATAGACTACTAGGACATTATGTCCACTGATATTGAGACAATGTGTTTCTTAGTCATCATTTTCTATTGCACTGACCAAGCGAGGTGGCAGTCAGTAGTTGTACAAAGGGAAAAAGAAAACTTTAGGAACTCCCAATTTATATACGCAGGGAAATTCATCATTCATGTTATTTAAGCTAACTGGATGCAGTTTATCAGCTACATTGAGGAATGGTGAAGTGAAGTGTCTATACAATTAACATGTTAGTTTGTGTCATGACCTCCCTGTTGTTCAAGTGAGTTAACGGTTAGCACTCAACTAGGCACTTAAGAGTCCATTATAAATCTGGACTAAACGTTTATTTGTGGCATCTTTATTCTTCTTTGGTGCCCTTAGGCAGAATTAGCCCTTTTATGTTTTGATAAATTCAAGTATTAAACAGGGCTAAGGTTTCACAAGTTCTTTGGCCTAAACATGGGGGTAAGGGAGACCAATGAGCTGGAGTACTTCTAGATTTAAGAATGGTCAGATTGAGGAAGAAGAGTCTTATGCCAGAGGTGAAAGAAGACTGATTATAATTACCTATTTTTAAAAATTCCAACCTTTTTCAATGTTCTAAAGTGATCAGGAAATACATGGGTATGCTAGGAAGTAAGGGAGTCAAGCAACAATATTCTCTAAGAGTTTGTGGATGGCAATGAAGAGGAAAGGAAGATAGAGACAATCCTAGAAAAGGTTTTGGTTGGCCATAATAATGAAGTCAGAAGGAGAAGAAGAAGGAGAAGAAGAAGAAGAAGAATGACACATGCAATGGGAAGGAGAAAGCAAGAATAGAGAAGCAAAAGGGAGAGTAGAAAAATGAGACAAATGTGGAGAAGGAAATGAGGAAGAAAACTGGTGAAAGAAGGAAGCACTGATGGTAGACCACTTGACACTCAAACATTAACACGATGCACATTTAAGATGTGTCATCAATGGCCATGGTCATTACCCTCAAATAGTTTACAGTACGTGTTTCAGAGACATTTATAAATTGAAAATGCCATTAAAATAAGTGCCAGGGTATAAGTATTCATGGAATTGTATGGGAGAATAAAAAGCCCCCCGTCAAAGAGCCTTCTGAGACATCAGAAAAAAAGGAAAAACCTAAAAAGCATAAGACTCTTGCGATTTTCATTTCCAATGACACATCCCAATCTTGATGATCAATCAGCGATTTAAATACCAACTATAAACCCAGTATTTTATGAGCTGCTATGCAGTATACTACACTAGAGCAATAGAACAGAGAGGACCTCAAACCCTCTGTTCCCTCAAATTGAAAGGCACGCTTCCTGACCCCTCCAGACCACTACTGGACACAGGGAACACACACTAATGTTTCAGGACCCCAACCAGCAGTCACCTGCTTTGTGATTACTTCCATGACACACCCTCACCAACACCACTGACTTTCCTGCTCCTACGGGACATGACATATATTTCCTATTTTAACACATACCACAATGCATTATGATTGCAGGTAGATGTTCTAACAACTTGAAAGAGAATGATGACTTTTTTCTCTTTACATCTCGTTATTTCCCTACTCATAATATTTCTTGAAGAGAAACCATAAAAATATAAACAAACACAAAAAACAGATAATATACAAAACGTGTGCTTTGCACCTTAACACAAACTTAAGTAAAATTAGTTCTGACAGTATCCGGCATGACAAACTTCCATGGTACAAATGAGAATGGACCAAGGTTTGAGCAGGTACAGGAGACAATCCAGGCATGAACACCACAAAGGAAAGGTAGACAGGAAGTAACATGGTGTGTAGGAAATCACGAGGCCAGTCTGATGGGAAGAGACTTAAACAAGACTGAAACTCACTTTCTAAACCTCCATCTCCAACTGGACAATTCGCAAGACACAGGTGCACCAAAGTGGCCCAATATTCAATCCCTTTAATGGCGAGGAACAGTTTAAAATTTTATGGCTTTAGTTTGCCAAAAAGCAACTATCAAATGTTGGCAGGACACAATGAAGGCTTACCTTTGTTAACATAGTTAAGTCTCTCTCTCTCACAACTAGCCCACTTGGATCCACGTTCCTTAGCACACCCGACGCACTTACACAGCATTGATGAGCTTTACACAACTGGAAGGTCACATCTTTATTTCTTATTGCAGGAACACAACATCTGGAAACTTTATTTCTATTGGAAGCTAAAGCAAAATTATTGTAAAGTGAGTCATTTAAACCATACATTTTATCACCGTTAAAATGCATCTGCTCTGTGCTAAGGATTAGAAATGACTCCTGTCCTTAAAGCCTCATTAAGGACGAAGATCTATAAACTCAACATTTCAATCACATGAGATAAAGAACCATAACCTTTAAGCACAGAAGTGCCTATGGAGGCCAAAAGTTATAGCTAAGTGACGGCTTCATGATAACCCTGAAGTACAGTCGAGAAAGATGAGGCTATGCAGAGGTGGAGTAGAAGGTGCATTAACTGCAGAGGGAACATCTGTGAAAAGACACTCGAGCCTGACACCTGCTGGGCACTGTAAATACTGCAGGTGGGGATGACTAAAGACCAGGGGTCCAAGTGTGAGAAGAGACAGAAATAAAAATAGAGATGTTGGCCCAAGCAAGCCTGGGAGAGAGCATGGCTTGTATCCCACAGGTGATGAGGCCTGGGGCTACCACTGGCTGAGTAAGGGTGCCTCCGCTGATTAGAAAAAGGCGCCCCGCTGCTGAAGGACCAATTAGATAAAGGGAGTGATCACAAAAAGCTCCCCTTCCTCAGGGCCAAAGAGCCCCAGGAGGCTTGGCGAAGCACAGTTCAGATTACAGGCCTCTGTGCAGAGCACATGCTGCGCGGCTAGTATGCACTAACTCTGTGTGGGCAAGCCATTAGCAGCATTATTTTAGGCATATCTTGTCATGTTAGAAGATCACTCAACCCGAGTAGGCAGATGAACTTAGAGGCACTGAGACCAGGGGCCGCAAAACCACCCAGCAGTTTCTACCATAGTCGGGGCAAAATGTAATGTGGATGAAGAAGCAAATTTAGGAGGAGGCCAAAATTTACAAGATAGACCCACTGGATGCAAGACATAAAGAAAGTTCAGTGAAGGAACTCTGAAGAGAATGGGCTCTGCATTTTTCTTACAATCAATGTAAAATATTAGGCAAAATTAAGTACAGTGGCTTTTAAGGTCCCTTCCAGCTCTAATTTCTTTTGATTTCTAACTTATTACTCTGGTTAAGTAAAGTCCCTTCAGAGGTACAGAACAGTTCCTACACCTGAATGGGATGCAAAGAATAATCTGACTTCTCTTCACCAGGGGATGAGTTGAACTGTCCTTGCAGAAGAGGTAACACATGGTGAGAACCCCAGATCCTAGAAAAGGGCCAGGTACACGATGAGTACTCAGCTTTTTGAAAACAAATGAACAATCATTTCCTCTCCTACATCTTCACACCCTTTCTCTGCTGGCTGCTTTCTTTCAGCTTATAAACTTCCTCAATATACCCACTTCAAAAGCCCTCAGACCTATGATTCTTTGGATCTTGTTGTGGGTAACCTAAGTCTCTCCCATGCCTTCAAACACCTCTCCTCACCAAAAGCCCAGATCTGAACCTTGGGCCCAGACCTGTCTACCAGGCCCCTCTAAAGCACTGAAGATGAAGTAAGATCCTCTCCCCACCCCCAATCCCTTCCTACTGTGCTCTGTATCTCTCAAAAAGATGCAGCTGTAAACTGTCACCCACGCTTGCTGCCCTCCCTTTTCTAACTGGTCACCAGGCCTCACCCATTCTCTCTCAGATCTGCAAAATCCAGTCCCACCTTTTATAACTTAAGTGGGAACCTTAGATTACAATTCACCCTGCACCCAATCAAGTGCCTTGCACATGGAGGTCCGAGTGAGTCTCTAAACCACAAGTCCATCTCACTGTTCTTTAGGGTTTCCCACAGCCTTCAGGATAAACATCTAAACTTCTGACAGGACAAACAAGGCCCCCTTCTCTTGGGCCCCACTAAGTTTCCAGTATCAACTCTCATTTCTTTCCCAAACCCTGAGTTCCAGTCCTATACCTTAGTTTTGCCATATTTTCTTATATTTCTCAAACTTTGACACACACTGCTCCCTCCTGCCACCCCAGGACCATCTACAAATCCTTAGAAAGGATGGCACCTCCTCCAAGAAGCCTACCCTGAACTTTCCCTTCCAAGATTCTGTGCTCTGCAAAGGGGAAAGATCGGGGGGAGGAATCCATTAGGAGTTTGGCATTAACATATACACACGACTCTGTATCAAATAGATAATCAACAAGGACCTACTGCATAGCACAGGGAACTCTACTCCATAGCCTGTAACAAACTGTGCGGGAAAAGAATCTGAAAAAGAATGGATATATGAATAACTAAACCACTTTGCTGTACACCTGAAACTAACACAATATTGTACATCAACTAACCTCCAATATAAAATAATAATTAAATTTAAAAAAAAGATTCTATGCTCTGCAGCACCAGAACTCACTTCTTCCACAGCACTGACTACTGTGCTTGTGTTTACCTGCCGCCCAGTAGAAGGGGAGATTACCTAGGGCAGAAGCATCGTCTCCAGCAGCCCTTGGTTCTGACAACTCATTCAAGTGCCAGGCTACTTTACACACATAACCTGCTTAATTACTTCTAAGAACCCACAGAAAGAGTGGTTTTTAATGTCATTTTACAAGTGTGGGGATTGCAGTTCAAAAGTAACCTGTCCAGGCCACAGACAGCATAAGCCCTGGAATTCAAACCCTAAGCTGCCTTCACACCAGTGCTCTTTCCACTATATGATACGACTACTGAAAAACAGATTTTTTTTCCTGAACCCTGTTTTAATGGAAAGGAAATGAAGCTGGGATATATCAATTTCCTAATCGCTTTGGCGTGTACCAGGCAAAGTCGTTCAACAGACCAGGTAACATCTGTGGAACAATTAACGATGCTCCAAACTGTCCTAAGTGTTCTACATTGTAGGGTCTACAAACATTAACACAGTGCGACCTTGTAACCTCCAGAGAGAGTGAGTCCTGTTCAGCCCATGCTAGAGATGAGAACACTGAGACCTAGAAGCCTTAAGGCACTCGGCCGGGGTCACCGAGCCGGCAGGAGTCCTAGGCCGCACGCCCCATCTAGCGCACACACACCCGGGCACTGGGCACCGGTTCTAGTGCCCACCCTCCACCTTGCACCATCTAAAACCCCGCTTCGCAGCGCCCACATGAGAGCCCCTGGAAGCGGGAAGTACAAAGCTGTCTCAAACAGATGAACCAGTTTGCAGGGCAGAAGTTGAGACACAGATGTAGAGAACAAACGTATGGACACCAAGGGAGGAAAGCCGCGGGGGGGTGGGGATGGTGGTGTGCTGAGCTGGACGAGTCGGATTGACATGTATACACTGATGTGTATAAAATTGATGACTAAGAAGAACATGCTGTATAAAAAAATAAAGTAAAATTCAAAAATCAAAAGAAAGAAGAATACTGTCTACTGTCCTCCACGCCCCCTGGAACACTCACTGTAAATATCCAGGAGGTGCTTGCAGAATGAATGAATCAATGAACAAACAAGCTCACTCATTTCAAACGTGCAGTCACATACGTAATCTGACCTTCCGAGAAGTTAAGCTTCTGGAAGGAGCCCATTTTCTTAATGTATTCAGCATCGAGTCATCACAGAATATGAACTCTTATAAAGTACTGCCTCCTCACTTCCCATCAGAGAGCAAAATTCCTCAGCAGGGAAATGGGAGGGTAGCAGACATTACCCGCAAACTTTAGGAAGGCTGCGGCTCGCTGAGCACTTCACTAGGGCCCCTGACCGCCTGCCTGGTAGTAGGACAGACACACCAGGAACGGCTGCTGACCGGCAGAAAGAGCGCCCGGCCACGCAGGCAGCACACCCCGCACCCTGCCAAGCGAGGTCCGGCCAGCAAGGGAAAGACGCTCTCCACTGCAGAACCGCCCACCACTAGAAAGCCAGGTCCTGCCAGGGCCTGGACACACGAGGCCTTCCTTACAAGGGTTACAAATCTGTGGCCTTGCTCTGCCTCGAATAAAAGACAGTGACGGGGACAACGTGACCATCTCCAGATGAACTTCCAACTTCGTTTCAAGTGCCTGGGTGCTGGGTCACAGTGGATTTCTAAACTCTTCCAATATTCAAAAATATCAATTTCTAAGATGCAGGAGGGTTGTTAAACATACACTTAGCACAGACCCCAGTCCCACTCCTGAGTATTTTCTCAAGTGAGGTAAAAACCCAAGTTCACATGGAAAACTGCCCTGGGATGTTTACAGCAGCTTTATTCCTGATCCCCTCAAAAGTGGAAACATCCCACAAGTCCTGCCACCCGCAGGCGAATGGACAAACAGAAAATGGAATACAACACAGCCAGAAAAAGGAGTGGCTTCTCATACCCGCAACAACAGGGATGACGGACTTCCCTGGTGGTCCAGTGGCTAAGACTCCGCGCTCCCAATGCAGGGGGCCCGGGGTCCATCCCTGCTCAGGGAACTAGATCCCCCACGCCGTAACTAAAACATACTGCACGCGGCAATGAAGATCCCATGTGCCGCAACGAAGACCCGGCACAGCCAAGTAAATAACTAACTAAATAAATATTTAAAACAACAACAACAAAAAAACAAACCCGGGAGGAATCTCGCATAGGTTTTGCTGAGCCAAAGCAGCCAGAATCAAAAAGCTACATGCTGTTGTTCCGTTTATCTGACTTTCTGGAAAAGCCAAAACCTTAGGGACAGAGAGGAGATTAGTGGCCAAGAGGCTAGAGGGTCACCCTGGCGCCAAAGGGCAGCAAATGGGATGACAGGATTGCTCTGCCGCCTGATGGCGATCAAAACTACAACTGTGCACTACAAGTGAACTATGCTTCACGGCTACTAAGGACACACAAATTATTACATTTTGAAAAATGCGCCGGCCAGCCATCCCGTGCATGACAAGTGCAGTAAGAGGGGCGGGGAGGCGAGGCAAGTGGATCAGCTGGAGTTCTGAAGGTTCTCCCCACTTTCAGTTTCCCTCCCCTGGCATGTCTCCCCGCCCGGCCCACTGCTGCTCAGGCCGCCCAACCGGGCCACCCGGAGTTACCCAACCGGAAAAGCCAGAGCCCAGGCTCAGCCACGCCTCCAGGCACAGGAAGGGCAAAAATAGAAAGCGCCAGTGCGCAGTGGAGGGCTGGAAACCCTCGGACCTCAGATAACTGCGGAGAACCGGGCCTCGGAGTCAACATCGGCTCCCAGGCGGTCCCAGCGTCCCAACCCCGACCCCGGTCGCAACACAGTTTCCACAAAACTGACACACGCGGAGCCCGCGCGAGGGGCGGGTCGCGCGGGCTTCCCCGCCGGGTCGCCTGGAGGCCGGTCCCCCGCAAGCTGAGCGCACGAAAGGGCGCCCCAAAGGCGCCGGCCCAAGGCGCCCGCTGCGCTTTCCCTCCGGAAGGTGGGCTGCGGGGCCCAAGCGTAAACCCTGAGACAAGGTACACGCACACCACGCCGCCACAGGGGACGAGAGGCCGGGCGCCCACCTGGCCGGACACCCTGCATTTCTGGAATCACCGGACTTCTGTGTAAATTTCCCTTTGGCGTGTCATTTTCCAAAGGCCACTCAAGATCAGGGGACGGAACGCCTCCTCTCCAAGTGTCCTGCCAGCCCACCCACTCAACATCAGAGGGACAAAATGCCTAACTAAAACAAAACAAAACAGAAACACAAAAAACTGGAGAGAGGGAGGAAAGGGTGCCCTCAAAAATAAAAAAAACCTAAGCACGTTGACAGCGCTAAGAATAAACTACCAGGAAACAGAATCCCTACATGTCAGATCCTGAAGTACAGAAGGGCAAGCCCGCCGGCAGTCCAGGCCCGGGGGGACCTGGGTCCCCAGCCCTGCAGAGCCAACCGCAGACCGGCTCGGGCGCCCCTCGGAAGCGCGGGGTCCCCGCGCCCGAGTCTGCGCCCCCGGCCGGCGCCGGCTCCCCTCTGCCCACCCTGCGCGCGGGGGCTGGAAACGGCCGCGGAGAACCACGGCGCGGGGGGAAGGGGGGCTCCAAAGAAGGTCTGGCGACTCGAGTCGCTCCGTTTCTCGGTGGGCTCAGCGCGCGCCGTGGGGGAAGAGGGGCGGGGGTCCGGGAGGAGGGGACGGGTGGCACTTACGTAGACCTGCAGCGGCCACAGGCAGACGGCGGGCTCGGCCCCCACGAGCGACTCCAGCCTCAGCTCCAGCTTCTCCCCTATGTCTTCGCGCGCGGCCCCCGCACCGTGCTAGTCTGGCGGTTGGGGGAGGGGCGCGGCGCCGCCGGTGAGGGCGGGGCAAACGGGCAGGCGGGCGGCTGAGGGGAGGGGGCCTGGCCTGGGCCTCAGCCGCCACCGCCGCCGCGCTCCCGTCCGGCCCCCGGTTCCCTCTTTGTGGTCACAGGCCTGGGGCCTCCAGCGCTGCTGCGAACTCGGGCCGGCGTGAGGCGAGCACAGTGAGCCGGGGGCTGGGGCGAACCACTCACGGCACGCGCGGCCCACCCCGTGAACTCGCCCGCTCTCGCGACGCACGCACGCACGCACGCACGTCTTCGGCTGACCCCGGCCACCCCCAGCGGCCCGAAGTGGGGACCCGAGGAGAGCCCTCGGGGCCTGGGGTGGCGGGTTCGACTCCCGCCCTTGACGTACCGTGACACACACACACACACCCCTCCCCCCCAATAAGAAGACTATAATTCCTCATTAAATATGACAGCCGGAATCCCGGCTTCTGTTCACAAAAATGCCGTGTATTTAGCCTATGCTAGGCACCAGACCGCGGACGCTCAGTACTGGCAAAAAAGGAAATGCCCTGCCCTCATGGCACTGCCATTTTAATTGGAATAGTAGTGACAATGGTCAAGGGAGAAAATAAAGTGTCATCATCGCCACGGGGATGGTTAATCTCATGTGCGCACTGCGTGGGGCCCCGGCAACCACAAACATTATTCCAGATGTGGCCAGGAAGGTATTTTTCAGAAGAGATTAACACTGAAATTGCTCCATTTTGCGTAAAGGAGATTGTCAGTGCCGCGGCGTGGGTGGGCCTCGTCCATCAGTTGAAGGACTGGAGAGAAAAATGAGGTTCCCTAGAAAGAGGGAACTGTTCCTCCAATGGCCTTGGGACATCAGCTCTTCCCTGTGTCTCCAGCCCAGAGTCCTGCCCTGACTTGCCTGCCTCACGGTCACGAGTCAACTCCTTAAAACAAAACTATATATGTAAAAATACTGAATATATACAAGCCTATTAATTTGTATATGTGTGTATACATATTATATATGTATACACATGTTTATATGTGCGTGCATTTGTAGTATATGTGTAAGTACTATATACAGTATACATACAAGCCTATATGTGTGTGTATATATTGTATGCATGTATGTGTATATATATAGTATACATATTATAAATGTGAACATGCTGTATATATACACACACCATATATTGATATATGGGTGTGTGTATATATACAGTATATGTACACTGTATGTATGTATGTATACAGTGTATATTTATATATAGGTGTGTATATATGTTGTATACCTGTATGTGTATACGTTGTATAGGTATTATATGTATATATGTATATACTATATATAGACACACTTGTGTATGTATTTATGTGTATTTACATGCACATATTTACATATAGGTGTGTATGTGTGTGTATACATTGTGTATATGTATGTGTATATATCTTATATATATATGTATATATACGATGAATTTATATATACAGTACATATATATTTTTATGCTACATGCTTTTATATGTAGGTGTATATGTGTCTATATGTACGTGTATGTATTGCATATATTATATATGTATGCATACTATATATATATACACACCTAAATATCTTTGTATGTGTGTATATATGTATGATATATATGTACCTAGGTGTCTATTGCATGTTATACGTATGTGTACATACTGTATATATATAAACTATGCATTTTATGTGTGTATGTATAGTGTATATGTATGTGTGTATTGTATATGTGTATATGTGTGTATACATACTGTATATATACAAACTGTGCATTTTATATGTGTGTATATATGTGTGTGTGTTGTATATACTATATGTGTATAAGTCTGTATGCATACTGCATATATACACAGCTGTATATTTTTGTATGCATGTACATATGTACATGTGTGTGTATATATACACACATAAACCCTATGGATTCTGTTTGTCTGGAGAACCCTCACTGATACGGACACTTCTGACAATTGAGCACCTGCCCTTTGCCAGCCAGGGAGCCAAACACTTGTCTTTTCGGTGTCTGCCTTAAGTGTCACAAGTCCCGGGAGGGAAGGTGATGCCGCTCCTACCAGTTGAGGTGCCTCAGGGTCAGAGAGGTGCACAGCGCGGGGGGCTGGAGCCTGGTGGAGCCCAGGTGGAGTTCTAGCAGCAGTACAGCCTAGCAGTCCCACTTCCCTGGGTGCTTCTCACAAAGACGCCGAGGGAGAGACGGGGTCTGAAGGAGGGGATGAGGAAGCTTCCGTGGGTCCGCAAGCCCAGACCAAGGCTGACTCGTCAAGGGTGTTAGAGGTCAGGACTGTGGTCACCCTGGGGGTGGGGTTACACAGAGCCATTCCCATTCTGGAAAAGTATCCATTCTGCTCTTGTTTGTATGTTTACCCCCCTCCCCCAAATCTTTTAAAAACAGATTCTCTTGGCTGCTGGGAGCACACACGGGGAAGTTGTGTGTGAGAGGGTGCAGTCCAGGGGACAGGGAGGATAAGACCCCCACCCTTAGGGCCAGGAGTGGCTCAGCTTTGTGAGCTAAGGATGGCCCGCGAGGTCCCAGAGAGAAGGGTCCCTACTCCGTCCCTGCTCCGTGCACCCCATTCCCAGCCTGAGAAGCCTAGAGCCACCCACACACACACACACCAGGGAGGAGAGCCAGTCACCCTGGCTCACAGGCTGCGGCTCCAAGACTCCTGGCACTAGGAGCTCAGCTTTCATGCCCTAGGACAGGGCCAGAGCTGTTGTCTCCGGAAACCCTCTGTCTCTCGCCCGCCCTCCCTCCCTCCCTCCTCCGCCTCTTCCCCTCCCGCTCCAGCTGGCCTGCCCTCCACCCTGCATTTCTACACAGGATGCCTCACAGACAGCTGCTCCCTGTGTCCACCCACCACCATTCGATGGATGACAAAGCAAGCCCTGGGGACTTCCCTGGAGGTCCAGCGATTAAGACTCCGAGTTTCCACTGCAGGGGGCGCGGGTTCGATCCCTGGGCAGGGAAATAAAATCCCACATGCCGCACGGCACGGCCAAAAAAATAAATGAATAAAAAATAAAGTTATAGTGATGAAACAGCCATAGTGGTGCTAGGATGGGACATATAGCTCTATGGTATAGAATAAAGGTCCAGAAACAGATATATGAGAACTTGATATGACAGAAAGTGGGGAAATTAAGGAGTTTTCAATAAATGACATTAGGACAATTGCATATCCATGTGGGAAAAAGTAAGTTAGAAAAAAAAAAGCAAGCCCTGGTCAGGTGTGACCTTGGGCCCAGGGTCATTGGCACACATTGTCCTGTGGGATGTTCTTCCTTAGACTCCTCCCTCCCTCCTATGCCACTTTCCCTGCCAGGTAAAGAACTCTGCCTGGTCAATAAGACCCTAGAGGTCCTTGGCCATTGCTATTGCAGTTGGAATTGTTACTGTGTTTACATAGGGTGACCAACACCCACCCCCAGTTTGCCCAGGACCGCTCAGGTTTGAGCGCTGGAACTGTGGGGAAACCCTCATTCCCGGGGAACCCCAGAAGGCTGGTCAGCCTATTTAGGACGGATCTCTCACTTGATCTCCCAACCCCCGAGAGCCAGAAGGGGAATCTCCCCCCTCCTTCCATTGTAACCTTCATTCATTCATCCACCCATCCCTTTATTCAACTCCTTTATTCAGCAAGTATTTATGAAGCATCTACTACACATCAGACACTCTTCTAGGTGCTGGGGACAGTAAACTGAGAAGGTGTGATTTATTACATAGGGATGATGTCTCGGAGACCACTGCAGGGCAGGGGAGCTGGGAAAGGGAAGGGGCAGTTCTAAATGCAGGCTCTGACGGGATTGGGGCAGACCTTGCCCTGGGACAGGCTGGTTGCTTCAACACAGCTGTCCTCACCCAGGGCCATCCTGCCCCCGCCTCACCCAGTTCTTTGGTCATGTCTGGGGAAAATCTGTGGTGGTCACAACTGGGTGGGAGGGGCCCCTGGAATCAAATGGGTGGGGCCAGGGATGCTGCTGAACCCCACACAGTGCCCAGAAGGGGCCCCCAGCAGAGGATGACCCGCCCCAAATAACCCCAGTGCCGTGGGGGAGACCCTGCACTAATATTCAGACCCGCTGGTGCCCCTAGATTCCTGCACAGGCAGGGACTCTAACTGGGTCATCTCTGTATCACGAGGTGACCTAGAGTGGGGCAGCCAGGAGGGCTGAGTATCGGGGGTGAAATGACAAATTTCTGTGCCCACTCTCCCCGCCGCACCCCAGGGCCGATGGCCTCTATCTCCTCCCTGTGCAGGTAGCTTTTCCCTGAGCCATTTCTTCTTGTCAAGGTCCCTGTCGCAGGTTGGGTTCCCCAAAGATGACGTTGAGAGCAAGGATTGGAGTGCAGGTGGTTGATGTGAGACATGAAGACAACAGATACAGCTGCCATAGGGTCCCGCAATTCCACTCCTGGGCATAGATCCGGAAAAAACTCTAATTCAAAAATATACGTACACCCCTGGGATTTCCCTGGTGGTCCAGTGGTTAAGACTCCGTGCTTCCAGTGCAGGGAGCATGGGTTCCATCTCTGGCCAGGGAACTAAGATCCCACATGCCGTGTGAGAAAAAAAAAAAAAAAAAAAGAAAGAAAGAAAGAAAGAGAGAAAGAAAGAAAAAGAAAGAAAGAAAGAAAGAAAGAAAAGATACATACACCCTAATGTTCATTGCAGCACTATTTACAATAGCCAAGATGGGGAAGCTACCTAAATGTTCACTGATGGATGAATGGATAAAGAAGATATGGTACATATATACAATGGAATATTATTCAGCCATAAAAAGAATGAAATAATGCTATTTGCAGCAATGTCATGGATGGACCTAGAGATTATCATACTAAGCAGTGTGAAGTACCTGGGGCAGCCACTCAGAGCAAAGCGGCCACCAACCCTGCTGCAGCTGCCCGAACAGAGAGTGGAGGGCGAGGGAAAAATACGTTGGCTTCTCCCATCCCCCTGCCCTCCAACCTCTGGCCAATGTTTTCCACTGGCTGAACCTACCTGGAAAAGAGTTGGCGAGGAAATCTGGGCGATGGGGTTTGCAGGATCAGCCCTGTGACACGGAGCAGAGCAGTGGAAAGACAGGGAGCCAGTCTGAGGCAAACAGGCAAATGGCAGCGCAGTACCCACTGCTCCCTACCTCTCCTGTGCCACTGAGTGGAACCATCTTCATGCGCGAGCTTTCTCTTCCCTCATCTCCCACATCTACCCATCCATCCTCTAAGGAGCTCATCCATTCCTCTCTTCCTCACAGCCACCGCCATCACTCACTATCGTTACTGCAGCAAGCACCGCTCTGCCTTCTCCTGTCTCCAGACTCCCTCTTCTAATCAGTCACTACACTCCAGCCAGAAGGATTTTTCTCAGATGCCTATCTTACGTCACTCTGCCGCTTCGAGTCCTACAATGGCTGGCCCGTTGTGCTTAGGAACCAGTCCACATTCCATGGCAGGACTTCATCACGTCTCCAGTCTCCCCTCCCCTGACATACGCTTCCATCCTCCACATTCCCACATCCTGAACCTCAGGCCCCTGAATTTCCTGGGGAGGCTCTCAAGTCAGGGCCTTCACACGTGCTATTCGCTGTCTTCACAGAGCCCTCCCCTATCCTGCACCTCTTTGGACTTAAGCCCGCTCATGTTGGCCTCAATGGCAGTACTTCTAGGAAGACGTCCCTGGTCCTCCTCACCTGTGTTCCCTTGCACCCAAGACTTTCCCCGGTGGTAGGGGTATCAGATTTAACAAATAAACCATGCAAGTTTAACCGGGTGTCCTGTATTTTATCTGCAACCCTACCTGATAGGCACTTGTTTCAGAGTATGACAATTGCATGTTGACATTTTAATTTCCCTACTAGGCTCCAAATCGCTTAAGGATAATGATCTTGTCAATACGATTCCCCATTTTGCTAACTAACTAGGTAAGGTTGGATGAATGGATCAGTGACTTGTGGATGGGAGCTTTTACTTGAAATCGTATAGAACTAGACTTCAGCCCTAAACAGGAGAGATGCTTAAGAGACTAAAGGGAGGCTAATGACAATTACTCACCCAAGTGGAGGCTCCTAGGTTAGTTCTGGGCCAGCCTCTCAGGGTGTAAGAGAAGAACTTGGAGGTGGAAACTGTACACTAAAGGGAAATGACCAGAAGGTATGACTGGAAATGATTATGTAAAGCTTTCAGGCTGCACAAAGCTAACAGACTAACTTCAGCTGGTTTGGGGATTGCTCTGGCTCAGTTCTGAGTCCTGCACACAGCTGGAAAGTTTATGCTCCTGCTGCTGGGGTTAAAACAGTGGAAAAGGCCAGAAGGGTGATGCCAAAGATCATCGTACTCTTTTGACCTCGCGATGGTCTTCTAATAGAAAGCTTAAATCTTGCTATTTTCAGACCCGGTACCCAAGGGCAAGTACGTAACAAATATGAAAAAAGTGAGAAAGGTGGAAGAAAGGCAAATTAGAGCCCACCATCTGAAGAGGCAGCCTCTACTGGCTGCAGACAAACCTCCATGCTGCAATGCAGGCCCAAATTTTCTCCCCCTTCAAGAAAACACGGGAATCAAGATGTTAATGCTTCATCTCATGATTTTTTTTAACATGCCCATTAAGTCAATAAGTATTAAATGGTTCAAAAAGAACACAACTATAAGTTTATTACTCTGTGCGGGCTTCCAACACTTTATGTGGAATCAACATGTGTCTCCAGGCTGAGATTCCCCTCAACTTGCAAACCTCAGGCAGATGCTGATTCAAATCCCAGAAGCCTCTAGTTGAAAATCAATGTCTGAGATGCTCTGTGGAATCTAGGGAAGCATTTGCTAATTTGCTCTGGGGCGAAATCTTCTATCAGTATCAATCAGGCATGAATGTAGATAATTTTCCCACGCTATCAATATAGTCATCTATATGTTTAGTCAACATTTATTGACTATCGCATGGGGAGGTTTGGTGGTCAGTAAACAGTGGAAAGAGGCCCAGAAAAAAAGGGGGTACACTCAGGCTTGAAATCCACCAGGTACACGCCTCTGCTGCCATACCAGTTATTTACATACTTATCTACTACTTCCATCCTAGTTGGTTAACAGTCTCTGCCCCAGCCCTAGCCCTGTGGGCCTCAGACCCCAGCAGTAGGCCACTCATCTGTGGCCACCTACGGCAAGGTGGTGCTTTCCTGGAGTCATCCTCCTTTGGCCACTTGTAATTTGGCCCTCTTTAGGGTACCATACTAGTTGTTCAATATTTTGAGCATCACACACCAACTCTCCAAAGAGAAAGTAAAGTGATAAAGGTTCCCCCAAATGCTCACGTGGCTTTTGTCTCTCCCTAACCTCTTTTCTTGATTAACTCCTGCGCAACCATTCAGATATCAACTCAAATGTCACTTCCCATTTCGCTGTCTGGACCGTGTCTCCCTGACATTTATTCTCGCAGCTCTGTTCTTTCACTTCATATCTTGTATCCATTTGCTTATTTGTCTGCCTCCCTGATGAAGCTGTAAACTCCATAAGGGCAACAAAAAGCAGAACTTATTTGGCAAACTGCACAGGCTTCTATATGGTTTACGTGGGATTGGCCACCTACCCAGCTCCAAAGATGGGTCCTGTTGTATTCCAGCCAGTTAGCATGTCCCTTCCTCCAGGTCCTACTCATTGGCACAGGAACGAGAACCTGATCTAAGGCAGCCCAAGCAGAGTGAGGCTGGACACTCTGGCGAGGAAAGTAGAGCTACAGACCCATTCTGAAGAGGCAATGTCACCAATGTGGTTATCATGAAGCATGACACGAAGGAGGACAAAGACGCAGAGTCCCAGAAAGATGGCTCCAAAAGATACACAACATGGGCCTCTCGAGTAAACCAGATCTGGGCTGGCCCTTGTGTTTGGACTGTTCAGTTACATCAACCAGTAATTTTTTTCTTTTTTTTTTTTTGCTTTAGCCAGTTGGGATGAAGGTTTCTATGTATTGTGACCAACAAAATCCTAACTGATATATCTTGTCCCTGTATCCACAAGAACCTTGCTCATGAAAGACACCATATCTTGAACAATATGCCATTGGGAGAACTGGAGATGGCTTAATGGGGGAGGTGACTGGGTAACATCAGCTGGAGCCTTAATTTGAACATACTTCTTTAGAAAATATGTTAGACTGCCCAAGATTTAAATTCATCAGAAATTCAGGAGTATTTTCCCCGGTGTGTTTTACAGCAGAATTGTTCCTACCTGAGGTTATTAACCTGCTCACCTGTCATTTCCTAAGAACTCCTAAAGATTTCTGCTTCAAATCCTGGACTTTCAACCTACAGAACCTATGGTTTTAAATTGGGGGAAGGGAACAGGAAAGAATGATTCAGCCTCTAGCCGCTTTTTACTCTGCTGGATAAGATCATTAATATTTTCCCCCCAGAATGACCTGTGACTTACTACATTTCTTACATTTCAACTTCAAGTTTCATTGCTCTGGATGCCTACAGCTTTTCACCTGGCTAGATGGAAGCCAAGATTTTACTTTTCTCTTGGGGGCTATTCTGCTGGGCTAGAGTCATTAGAAGCAACTTTAACTTCAGGTTATTATAAATATCACATCTTTTAAAGCATAATCAGGCTATGTGGTTCATGATCTGGTTATTAGATTAAAGGTCTGTGTGGCCAAAGGGCTGTACTTCTACAACTATTGAGAAATAAACAACCTTGACTAGTCAGGGAAGGAAAAGTCTGCAAGTCGGTCCCCATAGCCTGATCAGGGGATTCTTTTCCTCCTTCCCTGATTCACCAGAAAGCACACTTGCTCATACTGTTCACATTCTCAAAGTATGTTTGTTACTCTCAGAGCTCCTGGGATACATATCCTCCAACGGTTGCCTTTTGTCAATGAACTGTTCTGCACAGCTCCGCTGCTTATATTTTTTTTCCTTTGGGAGAGAGAAGAGTGGCTTGTAAAACTACTAGTGGAAAATAAGCATTAAGAATCACTTCACCTTCTTCATCAAATAAATCCACCTCAATTACTGGTTCTATGAACCAGTATGTAATTCAAAAGTTTGATGAAGAACAGAATACTTTGAGTCTCAAAATATCCCTCCATAAATTACTTATTAACTACAAAGAGACAAATAATAACTTCACAGTGGAGAAAGTGCGGGGGCACCACCTTAACCAAGATGCTAAATGAGACAGATGACCATCAAGGGGCTCCTGTAAGGATGCACAGAGAGACACACCGTCACCTCTGTGGAACCCCATCCAAAGCACAGAACATGAAAGAACCATGAGGAAACAGGACAAACCCAGAATCAGGATCATTCTACACAACAACCAGCCTATACTCGTCACAAACTCTCATAATATGAGGAACAAAGAGGCTGAAGAATTATTTCATACTTAGACCAAAGTGACATGAGAACTAAGTGCAATGCATGATTGTAGACTGGTTCCTGGCCTGAAAAATTTAGCCATTAAGGATGTTACTGGAATAACTGGCAAAATTTGAATATGGATGGTAGATCAGTCAACAGTATCAATGTTAAATTTCTGACTTAGACCACTGTGCTGTGGTTTGGTAAGAAAATGTTGTTTCGCTTAGGAAGTAATCACTACTTCCAGGGAAAAGGGCAAAATGTGTCCTTACCCTTAAGCGGTTCAGGAGAAAAAAAACATGTATATATGGAAAGACAGTGAATGCCAAAGCAAATAAAGCTAAATATTAATAACTGGTGAATCTAGGTAAAGCACATACAAGAGTTCTTTGCACTAATCTTGCAACTTTTCTTTAAGTTTGAAATTATATCCATAACTATATATCTACATCTAGATAGATATATAAAAATCAACACACACAATTCAAAATAAAATGCATCAACCTAAAATTCAGCCTATTCTTCAGGTATTGTTGGCAATCTGAAGAGAAACAAAGGCTAGGATACCAAAAGGGATTGGGTCAGTAGATTCATTCATTAGGACCCTGAGTACATTTCTACTAACTTAAATTATGCTTTCATTTGAATCAAACATTTTGGACTGCCTTCAACTTAGTACCAATTACATATAAACACTCAAAGTATGAATTCCATACTTTTCCCCAAGTGAGGCACAAGGCTGTCAGTATTCTCGTGTGCTAACAAGTAAGCAAGGCCAATTTCTATAACCTAACTATAGGACTTCTGGGTACGTAAACTTTTTCTCATATGCCCAGTTCCCTATTTTCTTAGAAAATCCAATTTGCTCTGGGATTTCAAATACCACAGGCTCTTGTTTTTGTCACAACAAATGAACTATTTTATTCTGTAGATTCTTAAAAAGAAATTCAATGAATCTTTGCTCACTGCTAGCTTTTCGAGATCTCTCCCAATATCTCTTTGATCAAGCTTTCCTACCCACTCTGGAATAATCCAGGGGTAATGAGAACTTCTTACCTTCTTTAGCCCAAAAGGAGCCAATTCATCACAAGCTGTCATGGATTCTGATTCTAAATTACCAAGAGCCCCATTACTAACAGAGGCAGGGAATCTTCTTTGCAATTAAAGTGATTGATTTCTTTGCAGACGCAGTAGCATTTCACTTTTTAATTATGTTCATTCGCATCAAATGTGAGAAAATTCTTCCTCATTTTATTTTCCATCCAAAGGACACGATACAACAAACATTAATCCCAGAGTGATACAAGGCCAGACCTGCAAGGGCCTTAGGCAGAGCTGGACATCTATCAATGGGTCTTGTCCATTTTACAGGGTCTTAGTGGCTCCTTAAGCTCTAAAGGGGAGAAAAGGGACTAATTATTTGTTACATCACATACTTCACCTAAGGGCTGGCCAAACCTTCCAGCATCTGCTAAGTTGTGAAGAGACAGCATTAGATGTTTAGATAAACATAGACTAGTGCCGAACAGAACAATTTTGTTTCTCGTGCAGGAAAAGAACAGAGCCACAGTGCTGGGGATAAAGCAGTGTGTGCAGGTAAACATAAGCAACGTGGGAACAAATCTGTTTTTTCTCACTTAGGTGGTATTAACATGGTTATGTGTTGTCAAATTTTGAAAGAGATAAATAAACAAAAACAGTTTGGGAGAAGAAGGACACTCCGGAGGATCTGAAGGAACGTGAGGCCACCAAGGCTTACACAGATTTCCCAAGGCCTGAAAGACACCTGTCTGTCCACTTTGCTTTTAACCTTAAAGACTGGCCAGTTGTGGCTCCCGCAGCCTGTAGACCCGGGGCCTGCATCCTTATCTCCCCTTCCCCACTCTCCACGTGGTCAGCAGACTGGCGTCCGTTCACTCACTTGAGACATTCAAAGGTCAAGGTTTTCGCTCAATGAGTATCTTCCAGCGATCTGTGCTCCAGACAACAGTGACTACCCTTTGTCCTGGTATGAATGCAGTTGCTCGCCGTTTTCCAAACACTTTCACACATATGTAAAGAAGAGTCTGGGAGCCCTCCAAGATTTTAAATTTTAGTTAAAAATGAAATTATATAGTAAGCTTTTGAAAAATTAAAACATCCACGTATGTGAGATTGTACCTCTGCCTTTCCTGCAGGCTGTTTGCAAAATTCAGGAAGCCCTGCCTTTCCATTCATTAAACACATAGTCGTTGAGCACCTCCTAAGGGCAAGGCAGGATGCCAGGTGATGGAGGTGGAGAAACAGGGCTTGTTCCTTGCTCCGATGGGGAAGGCACGTAAGCAGACACCCTCGGCACAGGAAAACACAGAATGGAGGTGCTGTGATGGGATAAAAGGGTCACGCTTATAAGAACAAAGGAAAAGCGCATCCTTCCAATGCAGGAGACACAAACAAGCTCAGGAGGTTGGCAGGTGTCTTGAAGGAACATCAGTCTTGCTGAGGGGGGGCAGAAACTCCAGGCTTACCCGACGTAGCACGGGCATATACGCTCGCCACATCCCAAGAACCAGAAACACAAGAAAGAAGAAGCCAGACCAGACACCACAAAGCTGTGACCGTTGGGCTCAGAAGTCTGGGATTTTTATGAACCAAGGAGGAGCATGAAGGGGAAGTGACGGTCCAGCTGGCGGTGCTGGTAGGGGCAGGTGGGGGCAGATGAGGCTGCTGAAATGATCCGCTGAGGGCTGACAGAGCTGGCTGTGGCAATGGGAATGGAAATAAGTGGAGATTCAAGAGATCTGGGGCCGGTACAAACCACAGGGACTTGGAACCATCATATGAATGGATGAGGAAGTAGGCAAAATAGACTCTGAGCACTATTATATGTGAACACTTGGATGGCGTCCATGGACTGGCTGGCTTTTGCTGTTGAAACATTTACTGTGTTTAAACAGTCACATCCTGCACTGAGCCCTTGTTTTAAGCTCTTCAAACATCCCTGAGATAAGTGGGGGAGTTGTTTCAATCCTCCTTTTTATACATGAGAGAACCATGACTGGCAAGGTTTAGCCCTAAGCAGGAAACCCAACTAACCCAACTAATTGGTGCAGAGCTGGGACGAAAGATCAGTGTAGTCCTCATTACACAATCCAGCGAAACACAAAGATGGCTCAAAACTGTCCTAGTGGCATGTTTCCAGCCTAAGTGGGACAAAGTTCATACAACTTTATATCGTGAGCTGTGTTGTAAGGTGGTTTGTTGATAATGTCCATTCCAAAAGCCAACGGAAAGCTACCAGTACGCTGAATCATTAAAAACATGGAGGTACAGGACTCAAGTCTTACACGTTTCTGAAAAAAATACCCTTCACAGATGCTATTTTTAGCAAGTTTTCCCAGCATAAAGTTTTTAAAAGAACAATCTGTCTAAAAAGCATGTAAAGAAATTCATTGACAAAGGTTTAGATGTTTTAGGACTTTAATGTCCTTCACACGGTCAACATAAAACACTGACAATGGATGAACAATAGGGGAAAAGACTATTCAGCAAAGATCTTCCTTCTTCGGCATCACTGGTCAAACACCAGAAGGAGAACGATCACGTGAAGCAACAGTAAGGGAATTTAACACAGATTTTTAGTTTAACAGCATAACTGAAAAACAAAACCAACCAATCAACCAACCGATCTTCTACCCACTGAAAGGAAAGGAAAAGTGAATCAGGGAGCTTCCAAACCTTGTGAAGCAGCTTAAACAGGGAGGGGGAGGGGGAAGGGGAGGCGCACGACCGTTGAGAACCTAACGCTCTAATGCACAAGGTCAAGGATCCTAACAAATTCTCAAAGTCTCAACATATACCAACAAGAACCGTATTAATAGAAATATAAAGGCACAGAGATATAAATGCATAGAGATATAAACTATTTGGTAGTAAAAACAGACCTTGCTATATAAACATATAGTAAGTCACTTCTATCGCTTTATGAGAATAGCCGTATAAAGAAAGAATCCAGAAGACCCCACTGCTGTCATCTTGCAAAGGATCAAAATTCAGCACCTAGAGGGCCCCACCCACCCTCCATGCTGTGTGTCTGTGTTTCTCTAAAAATAATAACCTGCAATTGGTATATAATTAAACCCATAGGCAGCTTTGAATATGAGATCTAGGCAGAAAAAGTAGCAGCAAAGACAACAGTAGCTGGAATTTGGTAGAAAAGTAAGAGAAGACTTTTTAAAAGCTTCCAGTTCAAGTCAGAATTAAGGTTAAGTTTCAACAGCTTGGGATAGCTGTGGATGCTTTTCTGTTCTCTGAAAAAAGAAGAAAATCTATCATAAGTATGTTCATTCGAAAAAAATACTGTTTTTTTTAGCCATGCCCAGGTGACTTCCAATTTTGTACACTGTTCAAGGGCAGAGTGTATATTAGTTAGGATGTGCTCATAGCTGGTGCATCTCCAAAAAATGCTTCATGAAGGCTGCCAGCTTCTGACATCTTCGATGGTGACAGCATTATACAGAGAGGCCTGAATGCCTCCAACGGACCCAGAAGAATCACCGATGCAGCCGTTAAGAACAGGAGCATCTGGTTGAGCATCAGGATGACCCTCCTTCCCGTCACCAGCTCCTGAGAGAGTCACGGCACCTGAGGCCGTCGTGTCCAACCTCCCACCTGAAAGCCCCTGCAGGTGGCCAGGAGCGTCACACAGCTCAGTCATTAGAAAATTCCTTTCCAACGGCAGTGAAGGACCGTCACGCTCACAGGTAACCTAGGTTAGCTCAACTCTTCAATGAGCCTGCTGTGCAGGGGGCAGGGAGCGGGCAGCTATTCTCATGCGTGAAAACATACATCTTCCATGGAGCTCACAGAATTAACTACTCTCTCTGATGTTCAGGGGAGCAACAGTGTCTGTTCTTACACTGAACAGGCTTGTGCCAGCTGCACTAGAGATGGGATGGCACCCTTTGTGCTGTCAGAGCAGAGATTTTCAAAGGAAATTTTGACCAAAGCTCCTAGAAGGTGTGGCCCCCCCACCCCGTGCTCTCGGCCGTGGAATCGTGCTAAGGGGCCTGTAAGCAGCAGCAGGAGCACCCCCGTAACAAACGGTCTTTCCCAACTAGTTACAATAACTGCTACTCCAGGATGGACAGGCTCCTAGATGTGTCTCCTTCAGCGTCTGAAAACTAAACCAATTCTCTGACAAGCTTCTGGATGGGACACGTACTCACCACCTATGCCCTTTCAGGGAGATCATACTGAGTTCAAGAGCTTTGTCGAGAAATCTTTTTTCTAAAGCATCATCTCCTTTGGTGGTGCCAATGCGGAATGGAATATTCATCTTGCTTCTATTCTGGGCCTGCACTGGACATCTGAAAAACATGTTTTTTCTTCCAGCTATTTTTCTGCAATGTGCAACTGCCATTAACAAAGCAACAGAAAAGTTTTAAAAACCATTTTCCAGATGCAAACAAGAGATTAAAAAAAAGATCTGTGCCAGGACATTTATCATTTACTTAGGGAGATCACTCTTGCATATGGAACAGTGAGTTAACATTCTCTTATACGACTCATACTTAATTTCCAAGAGCCTCAGTTTCCTCATCTGAATATTAGCAATAATAATAATATCTCCATTTCATACTAGTTATGACAGTTCAGTGGTACAACATAGATGAAGCTTTCAACCCATGGCAGCCACACAGCAATGTGAATGACCCTTTCTCTACAAGGCTGCAGAGAAAAAACATAAGTTGGTCCGAATAGTGGCGGGAAGATTTAAAAATAATGAGCAGCAGCTTTCAAAGCACTTAAAACACTGTATTGTCCCAAGCTGTGTGACCTTGAACAAGTTACTAAATCTTTCTGTTGTGCCTCTCTGATGTGAGGACTAAATGGCCACAAATTCTCTGCAGCCCTCCCAGCAAGAGGTGGGGTCTAGTGCTCCACACCTTTTGAATCTGGGCTGGCCTTGTGGACTTGCTTTGACCAAGAGACTGCAACAAGAGTGATGCTGTGCAACTTCCAAGCTGAGGCCTCAAGGGGCATGAGGCTTCTATACCTGCCCTCTTAAAACATCACTGCCATGGAAGCAAGCCCGAGCTAGCCTGCTGGAAATAACAGGCCCAGCGCACAGCCAGCACCAGCTGCCAGACAGATGAGGGGGGCCATTTAGACTCTAGGTGGATCACCAGATGACTTTGGTTGAGTAAGTGATCTCAGATGAGACCAGCAGAAGAAACCACCCCACTGAGCCCAGCCCCACCTGCTGACTGAAAAGAATCCTGAGCAAAAGAAATGGCTGTGGTTTTCAGTCACAGTCTTGAAGTGTTCTATGATGCAAAAGTAGATAACTGATAGAATTTAGAACAGCACCTGGAACACATTCAATGCTATGTAAATATCGATTGAAGTCAACAGAGCTGTCTTTTCATTCTCCGCACCTTGCACAGGGATCATACAGACTCTCAAAAATGAATGGGTCACGTTTCATCTAGGATACGTTAGTATTGGACTTCAGTTTCTGATTTGGAGAGTGAGCAAGCCAAAATTATCTTCCGCTGACAACCAAAGGAGACAAACAGAAGAAGAGCTGACATGCTATTCTGGATTACAAGGAAAATATGTCATAACTCTCTCAATTTTCTCAAGCACATCCTATTCTATTCTTCCACTTCTACAGGGTGGGATTCGTTAAAAGTAAACAGCAAAGAAAAGCAGTGTGAGGAAGCCCCCATTAAAAGCTATGCTCGGCCCTCAGGGCACACACATAATTCCTGTTAAAGTTAATAGGAGTCAAGTGCACATCGACAGACAGAAGAGACGCAAGCAGGGAAACCAAGTATCTGGTAATAGGCTTTGAGCCTGAATTCCGGGCCCCCCTTTGCACAGGTAGTAGGTATCCTGGTTGACATTGACGTTAAAAATGTAGTGTCTACCCTCTTTGATATTCTGCTGCCTCAGGCTCCCCAGGTGACAGTCCAATTATAGAGCTGGAGCAGCAAAAAGGACACGTGATTTAAGGGGAAAAATATTAAAAGGGGGAAGAATTAAGAACCTGGATTTACAAAGAATCTGTATTTACAGTCGTCCCCCACACATTTACCCATCCTACTGTGAATGTAGGTGGTATCCTGACAGCAACAATGTCATAACAACTAGAAATTGAAGATTAAATTTGCACGGTGCCTGAGAATGTCCCTGCTGTGGGGCTGAGGGAAGGAAGAAAAAGATGAAGGGGAATCAGCTGCTCCCAACCTAGCAAGATGGCTGTGGAGGGAATTCAGATTCCACAGGATAAGCGCTGTGGAAGCACAGAGCTGAGCAAGTACCTCTGCCCAAGGGAAGGTTGAAGGTTTCAGCGGAAGGGAGGTGGGAAGGGTCAGGACAGGGGGAGACGAAGGAAGGGCATCTGGCAGACAGCTGTCTCTGCCAAGGCACGGGGGACCGCAGCAAGTTCTCTGCAGCACCTGAGGTGCTGGGTGCCTGGCTGGGGGCAGGACTGCAGACCGCAGAGGGCCCTGCAGACACGCTCTCCTGGGAACTGGATCCATCGGATCCTGGAGCACGAGGAGCAATCAGGTCTGCACAACAAGGAGTTCTGCGTTGTAGAAAAAGCACTAGGACACAGGGGCTGGAGGGTGGGGACACTGGGGGAGAGGCCTGCTAGAAAGCTCCCACAAAGAACTTTCTAGGTCAACAGAATTAGGGCTCGTGATCAAGACAGGGACACTGGGGAGTTTCAAGCATGGGCAGTAAATGAAAATGCCAATAAGGACCCAACGGTCATATAAATGAGTATAACAGGCCCAACATGACAGGCTCAGCACAAACCCCCTACGTTACCTGTTAACTCTGAGGGCCCATTCCTTACTTCCACAGAGAAACAGTCTCCCTTTTGCTTGAAACATACGGCCCTCCCAGTCTGTTTCTCCCACTTTCAGAGACACGGGGATTATGAAATAAGACATCTGGATTTAAATCATCTTCTCATGTTCCAGTAAGGGCTCAAATTGTGTGTTTTAAACCCTGTGAGCCACACCGAGCACTGCCGTGGGCTGTGCTGGGCCACGACTCCCAGGAGTTATCACTAAATCCCACAGCAGGGGCAGGGCCTGTGGCCGAATGAGTTGGGGGCAGGGAGAAGGTGCCAGGCTGACAGAGCGCTAGCAGGGGGCCGGGTGGGTGTGGAAGCAGCAGGTAATCCTGGGACTACAAAGCTTCCAGGACAGAGTCTGAGCAGCACTCCCCAGGGAGTCTAGGACGGAAGCTGATAAGGATGGTTGTGACTGGAAAAGCGGTGCCACAGTCAGTCATAGACATTTAGGAAATCCTGAATTAACAGGGCTACACAGGTTTCTTGACTCAACTTCCTAGAGCGTCTCAAGAGCTCCGGTGAATCGTGAACTCCCAAGAGGACAATTCATACAGGAACAGAGTTTTCCCCAAATGCATGTGGCTGAAAAACCCACTGCATCTCTGGGATGAGTATTCTAGAATGCCCACTGAGAAACCCCTGGACTTCCCAAGGTACCAGAGGGGTGTGTGTGAGGGGAAAGGCACCACCTCAGCGCGAAACAGCATCTCACAAAGGTGGTGACGGTTAGTAGGGCGCAAGAAAACCGCAGGCAGCTGGCAAGCGATGACAAGACGCTCGTTTCAGTGGTGTCTGCTCCAAAAGACAAACCAGAAACAAGAAGGGCGCGAAGAGTGCATCCTGAGGTGAGAGAAGCCCACAAAACAGTCACTAGGCCTCTCCTGACTGCCTAACTTTTAAATAAAAAATTAACTCTAAATTTGCACACGATTAGGAAAACTAGAGTAAAACTATAAAGATCTATTCCCTTCCATAGACGTGGTTGCCATTAACAGTCTTTTGTGCATTTTCAGGATCAGATACACAAATGTGTATACGTGTATATATGCGTGTTTCCGTATGTATATATATACATATATAGTATTTACAGATACAAACACTGTGGGTTTCTAAGTGGAATCATAGAAATGTCCTTTTCTACACCTGCTCTTTTTCCTTTTGACCTCATGACGTATCAGGTCATCTTCCCAGTTTGCTCACAGACCTTCCCCGTTCTCCACACACACGTTACTCCATACCACGGATGGATCCTAATTTCCTTCATCAGACCCCTCCTGAAGGACATCCGGGTTGTCTCTAGATTTTCCCCATTATGTAAGTATCCCTCATTGGACTTGCGGGTGCCTGATTTTATGCACACTTCTGTGCAAGACGGAGTACTGGCAGAGGGCAGGTGCCTAGAAGTAAAAGTCTTTGGTCAAAGAGCAAGAGAGTTTTGAACTTTCATGGATGCTGCAAACCTCACTCCAAAATTGAACACATTTATTATACTTAACATAGGCAAAGTGTGTTTGTTCCCTCGTCTACACCAGATGTTATCAGTCTTTAGAATTTCTGCCCATCAGAGGGGAAGAAAATACCATGGTTTTAATCTGCATTTCCTAAAGAAGTTGGCCCCTCTTCAACTGTCTAGTAGCCAGCTGTGTTTCTTCTGAGTTGTTTGCTCATACAGGTAGAAACCACCCCCTGCCTTCTTAAAATTTGCTTATCCTTTTTCATTTATTTGTGGGTTCTTCTCTATATCAACAGTAACCTTTATATGTTAATACACTACCCAACTTTGGTGTCTGTCATTTTGTTTTGTTTACATCTTGAACTGTAGAAAAGTTTTAAATTTTCATGGAATTAAATATCTTTTACTTTATGGCTTCTGAGTTTTATGGCTTACTTAGGAAGGCTTCTGTACTCCCTACACTTACACAGAAATTCTCCCCTGTATTTTATATTTGCTTCTTGCATTTAGTTGCCTTTGCATCTTTTTGACTGACTAGAATTTGTGTATGCTATGATGCAAATATCTAATTTCTGTTTTTTTTTTAAATGAATTATCAATGCTTCAATCAATCAATTAGACAAAAAGTCAAGTTAGACTGTAAAATTGTCTAAGTTAAAATACAGTTCTCAAGTAAACAGGGACCTGTTTCTGGACTTTTCCTCCGATCTCTGTTTCCCTCTGCCAGTGGCTTTATATATTAATAGATCGTATGTTAACATTACATTTTATTAATGTTAACATATATGTTTAAAATGTTTCATCTATCCTTTTGCACTAACTTTTTCAGGAGAACACTGAACTGGCTTCTAGATATTTACTAATTTTTGTGACTATTGCAAATGGGATCTTTCCTTGTTTTTCAGTGTTATTTCTGGCTTATGGGAAAGTAACTGACTTCTACATACTTAGACACAACTGATCACAATTCTGAACATGATCATTTCTAGTTTTTCCACTGATTCCTGCATTTTGAAAAAACAGTCATGATCATCTGTGATTTTTGTTGTTTCCTTAGTAAAGGCTCTGGAAACAGCCCCCCCCACCAATCTCCCCATGTTCTTATCCTGCCTGATCCCACTTCCCCACTGCACCTGACCCTAACCTGTCTGCACTGCTGTAAAACACTGTCTGTTCACAGGGTTCTGATGACAATAAAAGGTATTCATATCTGTAAAGTGCCAAGGGCTCTGCCTACTTTATTTTGGGGTTGTCAACAGACACATCACATGCTTCCCTCTTTCCTAAGGCCTGGACCTCACATGAAAGGGAGAAAAGGTGACCTCGTATCTGGATATGGATTTTGTCACTTCAAGAGCTTTATTATATTAAAATTAATATCTAATAAATATTAAACACTATGTGTCAGGAACATCCTAGGTACGTTCCATAAGAACCACAAATAATATTAACAGCTAACCGTTAAGGAAGTAATTAACTGTTAAGGAATAACCATTAAAGCTGTTTTAATTTTAGCACACCAGAAAATATAAGGGGTATAAATTCTAGTAGCATTAAAAAAAAGAAAGAGGGCTTCCATGGTGGCGCAGTGGTTGAGAGTCCGCCTGCCGATGCAGGGGACACGGGTTCGTGCCCCGGTCCGGGAGGATCCCACATGCCGCGGAGCTGCTGGGCCCGTGAGCCATGGCCGCTGAGCCTGCGCGTCCGGAGCCTGTGCTCCACAACAGTGAGAGGCCCGCGTACCGCAAAAAAAAAAAAAAAAAAAAAAAAAAAAGAGTTACCAATTCTAATAGTAGCTTTTCCTTTTCGACCACTTTCCAAAATTATAGTTCTCTTTTTCTGTCTAGAAGCTTTGGATGGTTCCTTCACCGATGGAGAAGTTATCCACTGGTACTGAGAGAGAAATGATAAATATGCCATTTAAGTTACAGGTAATTTAGGAGGGTTTGATCTTCATTAGAAATTAAGATATTTTAAGTTAATAAAAGGTCTTCAATCTGCATTTCTGGGAAGCTAAATTAAAGCATCACACAACATTTTCAAAAACAGAAAAGCCATTTCATTTGACTAAAAACTTAGTTTTAAGATGGCAGAAAGTACCTTGATAATTTTCTTTTAAGAAAGAAAGAAAAACAAGCCATTAAAGAGAAATTCTTCCGAGAGAATTAAAACATGTTATATACCTCTGACTTAGCACTCCTTCCATTCTGGAGACCTTTTTTGCTAATTGCTTTCATCACAGAATGATTTAAAGTAAAATAAATTGAAATTAGAGTAATTATTTCTCAATGAGTGGCTATTTCCATTTAAAACCAAAAGCCAACTCATTATTGCTTTTCCCATAAAATTAAATATGAAACCTACATTATGTAATTATACACTTATTTCCCCCTTTGTGTATTCTAATTTCTTCCTCAAAAACCTAAGATGCCATCTTGCAGACTGCTCCCAGTGTCTACTATTTTGGCAGCAGCAAAGGTCAGCTTTAAACATTTTGCACCTAAAGTGGCTTTAGATACCTTTGGATAGAAAGTACAGTCTGAGCACCATCCAGACGCTTAGATACCTAAAGGGCATCCAAGATAACAAACCAAAGTCCTGATATTCCCTCAAAAGCTGCTCCTCCCATCAGCCCCCTTCTTCTAAGTGATACCACCCAGTTGCACACATAATCATCAACGACTTGTCTCCTTGTTACTATTTCCTTCATACCCCACATCTAATCTATCTGCAGGTCTTGATAGCTACACCCTCAAAACACAACCTGAATTCAACCACTTTTCACTTGCTCCAAACTTCCAACCTAACCTAGGCCATAAACTTCTCTTATTTGGAGCACTGTGACAGTCTCCTAACTGGCCTCCCTGTTTCTCTTCTTTATCCTCCCAAGTCCATTCTCTATACCAGGTCACCTTATTGAGATACTATTTGGATCATGCCTTTTTCCAGTTCAAACCCCTCTACTCATTTAGAATAATCCACATCTTTACTCTGGCCTTCAAGACTTAACAAGAGCAGACCCCTGGCTAGCTCCCTGACCTCATGTCATACCACACTCTTCTTCACTCGGTACTCTGGCCATGTTGGCCTCCTTGCTTTTCCTTAAATACTCCACCCAAATACATGCCTGCATACTCATTGCCTCCTTGTCCTGGAACGTGCTTACTCCAGTTCTTCCATGGCTTGCTCCTCTCTTCATTCATGTCTCTGTTCAAATGCCACTTCTCCAGTGAAGCTGTCCCCTAACAAACCTATCCAATGGAGTCCTACCTGCTCTCCCTCACTCTCCTTACTTTAAGATATTTTTGCACTTCCTACCCTCTAAAATTATATTACTTATCTGTTTACTCATTTCTATCTGAACTCCCTCACTCTCCTTACTTTAAGATAATTTTTGCACTTCCTACTCTCTAAAATTATATTACTTATCTGTTTACTCATTTCTATCTGAACTCCTTCACTAGAATGTAAGCTCCACGAGGGCAAGACTTTTGTCTGTCTGGTTCACTGCTTTATCCCTAGTGCCTAAACCCATATCTGGCACACAGAAGATATTTTAAAAATTGCTTGTGATTCTGACAAATGAATAAAGTGCTCCTGGCAAGAATTCAGAGGTTGCACAGGAAAGAAATAATGCTCTTGGTGGAAGTAGGCCTAGTATCTAGGTTCACCTCTATTCAGAGTAGAGATAAGAACAATTTACAAGTAAAATTCACTTTAATTAGTACATTATCTGCTAAAAACATAAGGGAAGTGCAACACTAGAAAAGTACAGTTGAAGCTTGAACAACATGGGTTTGAACCTCGCGGGTCCATTGACACACGCATATTTTTCAATAAATATGTACTATCGTCCTACACGATCCAAGGTTGGTTGAATCCACAGATGTGGAACCACTGACTATAAACTTAAACCCAGATTTTCAAATGCGTAGGGGTCGGCACCCCTAACCCCACGTTGTTCAAGGGCCAACTGTGTGTGATGAGGAAAGTTAAACACATTAAATTTTTAAAAACTGTCAATACGTGAACAAATTCTTTTTGTTTTGCTACGCGTTTATCAATTTCAAAAAAGTGACCACATACCAACAAGTGGATTTTTTCTTATATCCAGAACGAGCAGAGTTCTGTTGGTTTCAAGGGCCTTTAGTAAAGCCTTTGCTCCTTCACTGGTGAGGCCACACTGCTGCAGGTCAAGTGCTTTCGATGGAAGACAAAAGGTCACTTCCTAACTCTACAGATTTAACATATAGACAACTCTCATTTTCTCACGTGTGGAAGAGTCCTGCACAAGACAAGTCATGGCAGGTTTGTAATTTTGGGTATGGAAAAAAACAGAAACGTATATGCACACACATAATGCATGATCCAATTTAAAAACCTCTTCTTGAATGTGCAATGATAACCCTGGCTTTAGTATCAATAAATCATCCAACATATTTTACAATTACAGAACTGAAGAATAACTGTATATAATGTACGAGCAAAAAGCATCACAAAATGAATCTCAGTTCCTAATTAGCAAGGGCGGCAGAGGCATGTAAACCTCACAAGCAAAACCTGGTGGAGCTCAGAAATGCACTGCATTCTTTTGATCATGATCTTCAGCTCCAAATCACACTTGAAACTAGCTAAAAGGGGAAAACAAAATAGAAGAAAGGTAATAACTGTTAGTTTTAGAGGACAAAAGGAAAAGTCTAAGAGGATACAAATAATAACAAATTCAAACAATGTGTGAATAGAGAATACATAGTAAAAACCTATCATGAAAGTATGATGGTCAAGAACTCTCTCCATAAAAAGTCAGACAAAAACCAGAAAAACTGAACATGAATTCTAGTAGTTCTGGGGCTGAACAACCTACTCATTTAAACCAAAGGGATCATCACCAAAGCACAGGTATTAAAAAATATTACATGAAAGGAAACCATGATGAGTCTTTTTTTTAAGTGTTGTGTGGACCATCACATTAAAATAACTGGAGTCTTTCAACACCCCCATGGCACATAGAAATAGCAAGTAAGACATACGGATCTGACAGGATATGATACAACCCTTACAAACTCTCACTACAGAAGAATGGACACAGGGTATAATTAACCAAATAGCCAAATTAATACAAACAGCCAGTAAACCTCACCAGTAAATCAAATGAATACAAAATAAAACAAAATGTAGTTATTTTCCTATCAGATTAAGCCAGGATTCTGTAAGAAAAGCCTTTAAATCATGTCTATACCCTTTTGATCCAACAACTCTCTTTCTAAGAATTTAACCAAAAGAAATAGTCAGAGATATAGGTAAGGATATATATCAGAGTACTATTTGTAACTGAAAAACTGGACAAAGCTTATATACAAGAATGGATAAGCTACGTGCACTGTGGCATATTCATATAATGAAATACTGAACAATCACAAAAAATGATGCAGGAGATGCAAATTTACTGACTTGCTAAAATGCTCATACTAAATTAATTGAAAAAAGTTATAAAATTTGGAGTAATCCCACTTGCATAGAAAATGGAGAGGTACTCATTTTTGTAGTTTTACATTTTTTTACAAGTGCTACAAGCCACTGTTTGTGAGAGGCAGGCTTCACATCTACTGTTGGGGTGGACTATAAATTGGCACAGCATTTCTGGGTGGTAATTTGGCCATGTGTATCAAAAGTCTTAAAAATATGTCACACTTAGTCATTCCACTTGTAGTACCTTATTCTACAGAAGTAATCCCGATGGACACAGAGATGTATATACAACGTATTCACATTGTTTCTGACAGGGAAAAGCAAACTGTCTAAATTGAATTGCAAAGAATTGATTAAACTATGGGACATCAATACGACGCAATACTACATGATACATCATTAAGTGAAAAAAGCAGGAATATGAAATAGCAAGTATACTACAATTCTATTTTTGTAATCCCTAAGTGTACAAATATATTTGTAGAAAAAAAAAGACTGAAAGTATATACACCAAAATGAACAGTGATTATGTCTGGGTATTAAAATTATAGGTAATTGTTCTCTTGTTACTCTGTATTTTCTATAAAGGATATATGCAACTCTTAGAGAAAGTTTAAAAGCAAAATAAAAGCTATCAGTAAAATGAGGCTTTAAAAAAATCCTATCACAATAGTATCATGCCAAAAGCTAAGCATATTTCATATTAAAACTTCAATAGTTTCAATTTTAGAATTTACCTCTAAGCCATAAATCCTCACTAAGAGATTCTGCCAAAGCACTTGCACCCAGGTCACCAATGAGCGTGGTCCAGTTCAGAGTGATGCGCTTCAAACCAGCCATACAGTCAAGATCAGGTCTCCTGGAACGAAGACTCTCAGCCCAGGTTTCTTCATGCTTTCTGGTAGTCTGATATGTCAAAGATTTAATGGGATGAAATTAAGATGCCTGAATAAGGAAACAGGGTGTGCCTACTGAGTATGGTTTATTATGTCAGAGATTTACACACACACACATATCAAGCATATATGCCAGGAGCATCAACCTGAGAAATTCAACAGTCACTTCTGCTTTACGAGTCCAGTGACCCAGATTCTACTCGGTCAGTGATTAGATTCTAGACACTGGATAGCCTGTTTCTGAACACTTATGTAAAGTTGGACAACTCAATTACAGTCTATGAATTATTTTCCTTATCTTCTAAGTCAGGGAATTGGTTCTAAATTCTATCATTGCTGAGGCTCTAAATTTCATCATTCTGTCCTCCAGTGGTCTCCAAACACCTGACTGGGCAAACCATAAGAAAACTTTTTAATATGCATCTTATTTATTAACAAATTATATACACAAAGTTCCATACATATAATTTATGTACATGATAAACTACACAGATTTTTTAAAATAATACAAAGGTAAAAATGTTCTAATATTTTCTTGTCCTAACTCCTAAGGCATTATTTTATTTTACTTATTTTTTATAAATATTTATTTATTTGTTTGTTTGGCTGTGCCAGGTCTTTAGTTGCAGCATGCCGGATATTTTAGTTGGGGCATGTGGGCTCTTAGTTATGGCAGGCACGTGGGATCTAGTTCCTCGAGCAGGGATCGAACCCAAGCCCCCTGCATTGGGAGCACATAGTGTTAACTGCTGGACCGCCAGGGAAGTCTCAAGCATTATTTTAAAAACTATATTTACAAAATGTATATCTCACATGCTACCTAGGGTATGCACACAAGCTTTAGAGGCCTGGACTATGCACAGCCAGTTTGATGTGCCTTGGAAAAATAATGGTTTGACATTTAAGTAAAAGTACTGTCTTAAAGACATTCAGTTCTTTATATTCATAAAGTAAATTTTGGTAACAGGGAACACTGATTGTAAATGAAAAAAGTCTTATTACATTCTTGAAAAAATAAAAGACTCAAAGTGCCTTTGTTACTCTAAAAGGAAAATCATTAGTGTCATTTTTCTATTAACAATAACTTATCAAAGCTCCAAGGAGAAACAACAGCAATCACTTACACAGTGCTTAGTATGTGCCAGGCACTATTTATACAAATGAGTGCATTTAAACCTCATAATGAGGCATAGAGGTTAAGTGATTTGCCCATGGTCACTAGCTATGAAATGGGAGAAAGGGAATTTGAACCTAGGCCACTTGGCTTCGGCACCCAAGTTCTTGACTGTTTTCTACCTCAGGGGTCAATGGACTTGCCCTGTATAGGCTCAAAGAATTTTTCAATTTTTAAAATCTAAATTTAAACATTTCCAGATTTGTGGGCTATACAGTTTCTGTTGCAACTACTCCGCCCCACTGGCGTAGGGTGAAAGTAGACATAACTACCATGTAAACAATGGGTGCGACTATGTTCCAAAAAAACTTCCTTTACAAAACCAGGCAACGGGCTGCATCTGGCCTACCAGCCAGAGTTTACCTATCCCTGAGCTGCATCATCAAACTATTAAAAAGCCTTCATATCAAATTATTAAATAACTTTAGGCCTAAATACAGTCATAATAACCACTGTAAAGTTTTAAGGTATTATTTTAAAAACTGTATTTACAAATTGCTGATGTACTGATTTTTATTAGTTTAAAAACTACAGCAGCTAATAAACACTTGATTCATTTAAGTCTTGAAGACTATAACGGCATAGTTTCTTCACAGTATTACAATAAATGTTTTCAGTAAAAAAAATACATAAAAGTATTATTAGGTATTATATATTAAATCTCTTATTTCTAAAATTAAGTGGATTATCTTTATTAAATGGTAGAATCCCAAACTGAAAAGTGGTCATATTCTTTCAGCAAAATGAAAGCTGCACTCACATGTATCAAAAGACAAAAATTAGGGCTGCCCTGGTGGCACAGTGGTTGAGAGTCCGCCTGACGATGCAGGGGACACGGGTTCGTGCCCCGGTCCGGGAAGATCCCACATGCCACGGAGCGGCTAGGCCCGTGAGCCATGGTTGCTGAGCCTGTGCGTCCGGAGCCTGTGCTCCGTGACGGGAGAGGCCACAACAGTACCGCAAAAAAAAAAAAAAAAAAAAAAGACAAAAATTAACTGCTCTCTGTATCAATATATTAATGTGTTTCAATCACATATGTTTTCATGAAAGTTTAAACATAAAATCACCTTTAAGATCTAGGCCATGTGATCTGCTCCCTGCCATGTCAGAATACACCCCGTGAAGTTTACTTAACTTGTCTTAAGTGTGATAGAATTCTTTATACCTTGACAAATAACTAAAAGGAAAAAAAAACCACATACACAATAAGATGAAGAGCCTATACATTTGTCAATCTTGACTTATTTGCTTGTCTTGAGTCAATTGGAGGTTTATAGCCACATTCTCAAAATCATTAACTACAATCTGCCCAAACAGGTAATTGACGAACAGATGCATTCTAAAACTTGTCAGTAACAAAGTGCTATTCCAGTTTACAGCAACAGTTTAATTCTATTTAGATACTAAAACTGAATACACTGAATACTGCAAACTTTATGCCCAACCACTCAGCAAAGTACTACATACCTTTTCAGATATAGGAAAAAAAAGAAAAAAAGAAAAAGCATAAGATTCTTCCTATTTTCATTTCCAAAGATACATCCCAATCTTAATGATCAATCAGTGATTTAAACGTCAACTATAAACCCAGTATTTTATTAGCTGCTATGCAGTATACTAGAGCAATAGAAGAGAGAGGACCTCAAACCCTCTGTTCCCTCAAATTGAAAAGCAGGCTTCCTGACCCCTCCAGACCACTACTGGACACAGGGAAGGCACACTAATGTTTCAGGACCCCAACCAACAGTCACCTGCTTTGTGATTACTTCCATGACACACCCTCACCAACACCACTGAGTTTGCTGCTCCTACGGGACGTTACATGTATTTACTATTTTAACACATAACACAGTGCATCATAATTATGATTGCAGATAGATGTTCTAACAATTTAAAGAGAATGATGACTTTTTTGCTCTTTACATCTTGCTATTTCCCTTCCCATAATATTTCTTGAAGAGAAACCATAAAAATATAGACAAACACAAAACACAGAAAATATACAAAATGTGTGGTTTGTGGCTTAACACAAAGTTAAGTAAAATTAGTTCTGACAGTATCCAGAATGACAAAATTTCATGGTACAAATGAGAATGGACCAAGGTTTGAGCAGGTACAGGAGACAATCCAGGCATGAACAACACCAAGAAAAGGTAGACAGGAAGTAACATGGTGTGTAGGAAATCACGAGACCAGTCTGATGGGAAGAGACATAAACAAGACTGAAACTCACTTTCTAAACCTCCATCTCCAACTGGACAATTCGCAAGACACAGGTGCACCAAAGTGGCCAATTTATTCAATCCCTTTAATATGGAGGAAGAGTTTAAAATTTTACTGGTTTAATTTGCCCCAAAAGCAACTATCAAATGTTGGCAGGACACAATGAAGGCTTACCTTTGTTAACATAGTTAAGCCTCTCTCTCTCACAACTAGCCCACTTAGCTCCACGTTCCTTAGCGCACCCGATGCACTTACACAGCGTTTAAGAGCTTTACACAATTGGAAGGTCACATCTTTATTTCTTTTCGCAGGAACACGACTTCTGTAAACTTTATTTCTGCCAGAAGCTAAAGCAAAATTATTGTAAAATAAGTGATTTAAAACACACATTTTATCATCATTAAAAAGCATTAAAAAAAGCATCTGCTCTGTGCTAAGGATTAGAAACGACTCCTGCCCTTAAAGCCTTCATTAAGGAGGGACATGTGTAAACTCAAAATTTCAATCACATGAGAGAAAGAAACATAACCTTTATGCACAGAGGTTCCTTTGGAGGCAGAATGTTATATCCAAGTGATGGCTTCATGATAACCCTGAAGCAGAATCTAGAAAGATGAGGCTATGCAGAGTTGGAGTAGGAGGTGCATTAACTGCAGAGGGAACATCTGTGAAAAGACACTCAAGCCTGACTCCTGCTGGGCACTGTAAATACTGCAGGTGGGGATGACTAAAGGCCAGGGGTCCAAGTGTGAGAAGAGACAGAAATGAAAGAGATGTTGGCCCAAGCAAGCCTGGGAGAAAGCATGACTTGTATCCCACAGGTGGTGAGACCTGGGGCTACCACTGGCTGAGTAAGGGTGCCTCCGCTGATTAGAAAAAGGCTCCCCGCTGCTGAAGGACCGACAAGATAAAGGGAGTGATCACAAAAAGCTCCCCTTCCTCAGGGCAAAGAGCCCTATGAGGCTTGGCCGAACACAGTTCAGACTACAAGCCTCCGTGCAGAGCACACGCTGGGCGGCTAGTATGCAGTAACTCTGTGTGGGCAAGCCATTAGCAGCATTATTTTAAGCACATCTTTTTATGTTAGAAGATCACTTAACCCGAGCAGGCGGATGAACTTAGAGGAACTGAATCCAGGGGCCGTGAACCACCCAGGAGTTTCTGCCATAGTCTGGGCCAAATGTAATATGGATGAAGAAGCAAATTTAGGAGGAGGCCAAAATTTACAAGATAGACCCACTGGATGCAAGACATAAAGAAAGTTCAGTGAAGGAACTCTGAAGAGAATGGGCTCTACAATAAATTTTTCTTACATTCAATGTAAAATATTAGGCAAAATTAAGTACAGTGGCCTTTAAGGTCCCTTCCAGCTCTAATTTCTTTTGATTTCTAACTTATTACTCTGGTTAAGTAAAGTCCCTTCAGAGGTACAGAACAGTTCTTATACCTGAATGGGATGCAAAGAATAATCTGACTTCTCTTCACCAGGGGATGAGTTGAACTATCCTTGCAGAAGAGATAACAGATGGTGTGAACCCCAGATCCTGGAAAAGGTCCAGGCACACGATGAGTATTCAGCTTTTTGAAAACAAATGAACAATCATTTCCTCTCCTACATCTTCACACCCTTACTCTGCTGGTTACTTTCTCACAGCTTATAAACATCCTCAAATATACCCACTTAAAAATCTCTCAGACCTATGGTTCTTTGGATCTTCTTGTGGGTAACCTAAGTCTCTACCATGCCTTCAAACACCTGTCCTCCCAAAAAGCCCAGATCTGTACCTTGGGTCCAGACCCGTCTACCAGGCCCCTCTAAAGCACTGAAGATGAAGTAAGATCCTCTCGCCACCCCCAATACCTTCCTACCGTGCTCTGTATCTCTCAAAAAGATGCAGCTGTAAACTGTCACCCACGCTTGCTGCCCTCCCTTTTCTAACTGGTCACCAGGCCTCACCCATTCTCTCTCAGATCTGCAAAATCCAGTCCCACCTTTTATAACTTAAGTGGGACCCTCAGATTACAACTCAGCCTGCACCAAATCAACTGCCTTCCACATGGAGGTCCGAGTGAGTCTCTAAACCACAAGTCCATCTCTTCTTTGGTGTTTCCCACAGCCTTCAGGATAAACACCCAAACTTCTGACAGGACAAACAAGGCCCCCTTCTCTTGGGCCCCACTAAGTTTCCAGTATCAACTCTCATTTCTTTCCCAAACCCTGAGTTCCAGTCCTATACCTTAGTTTTGCCATATTTTCTTATATTTCTCAAACTTTGACACACACTGCTCCCTCCTGCCACCCCAGGACCTTCTACATATCCTTAGAAAGGATGGCACCTCCTCCAAGAAGCCTACCCTGAACTTTCCCTTCCAAGATTCTGTGCTCTGCAAAGGGGAAAGATCGGGGGGAGGAATCCATTAGGAGTTTGGCATTAACATATACACACGACTCTGTATCAAATAGATAATCAACAAGGACCTACTGCATAGCACAGGGAACTCTACTCCATAGCCTGTAACAAACTGTACGGGAAAAGAATCTGAAAAAGAATGGATACATGAATAACTAAACCACTTTGCTGTACACCTGAAACTAACACAATATTGTACATCAAGTAACCTCCAATATAAAATAATAATTAAATTTTAAAAAAAGATTCTGTGCTCTGTAGCACCAGAACTCACTTCTTCCAGAGCACTGACTACTGTGCTTGTGTTTACCTGCCGCCCAGTAGAAGGGGAGATTACCTAGGGCAGAAGCATCGTCTCCAGCAGCCCTTGGTTCTGACAACTCATTCAAGTGCCAGGCTACTTTACACACATAACCTGCTTAATTACTTCTAAGAACCCACAGAAAGAGTGGTTATTAATGTCATTTTACAAGTGTGGGGATTGTAGTCCAAAAGAAACCTGCCCAGGCCACAGACAGCATAAGCCCTGGAATTCAAACCCTAAGCTGCCTTCACACCGGTGATCTTTGCACTATATGATACGAGTATTGAAAAAAAATTTTTTTTTCCTGAACCCTGTTTGAATGGAAAGGAAATGAAGCTGGGATATATCCATTTCCTAATCGCTTTGGTGTGTACCAGGCAAAGTCATTCAACAGACCAGGTAACATCTGTGCAACAATGAACGATGCTCCAAACTGTGCTAAGTGTTCTACTTTGTAGAGTCTAGAAGCATTAACACAGTGCATCCTTGTAACCACCACAGAGACTGGGACCTGTTAAGCCCACGCTACAGATGAGAACACTGAGACCTAGAAGCCTTAAGGCACTTGGCCGGGGTCACCGAGCCGGCAGGAGTCCTAGGCCGCACGCCCCGTCTAGTGCACGCACACCCGGGCACTGGGCACTGGTTCTAGTGCCCACCCTCCACCTTGCACCATCAAAAACCCCGCTTCTCAGCGCCAACACGAGGGGCCCTGGAAGCGGAAAGTACAAACCTGTCTCGACAAGCCGTGGCTGGAAGAAGCTCTGGATACAGATCAGGGGCAGCGGGTGCTCAGGAGCGGCGCCCAGGGCACCCCGCGGAGGCAGTCGGCCTTAAGTCCAGCGGGGCGTCCCGCAGGGAAGCGCGCACGGAGGGCAGAGGCACCAAGTCCTGCAGCGCGCACAGGTCCTCAGAGCGCGGAAAGAAGTCGGCCACGCTGTCCCGGCGCAGCTTCACCGAGTGATCATGGCCCGAGCACGGCCTCGGGGACGCTGGCTGCGGACACGATGGCCACACCCGCCTGGGGGCCGCGGCCCCTCGGGCGCCCACCGCCCGGCGGCTGCGGCCCCGCAGCGTGCGCAGGACCGGCGTCGCAGCCAGAAGACATAGGGCCACGGGCCCCAGCTACGCCAACCCCCCCCCCCCCCCCATGCCGCGCTCCGGACACCCCGCGTGGCCTGGTGTTGGCGCAGGCATCTAGGCCCTCCACGCCGCGGGGCTGGGGTTTACGTCAGCAGGCGGGACCGTTGGGGCGGGGCTCGAGGACGTCTGCACGCTCGCCGTGCGTCCGCACGCAGCCCTGTCTCCCACGGTGACGCGGCCTGAAGAGTAGGGGCTTGAGCTCTGAGACTAAGGCAGCGCGAAACGTACGAGGTGTGGAGACTTTGGGCTTTCCAAAAAGCGTTTGCTGACTCATCCAAACAAAAGTGAGACCTGGTTGTATCCACGCATTTTAAAAGTAAACTCCCGTAAGTGTCTGTGCTCCCCCCACCCAGGAGAGAGCGTGCACTCCGTGAGGGACACACGAAAGGCTGAGTGAACGTCTGCCTGTGGTCCTTTACCTGGTGCACAGGTGTGTGAATTTATGTGGAGAGCCCTTAATTTCTGTAGTTTCTGCTAACTTGACACGGTAGTTGGCAAATGGTGACGTGTTCCATGCATTCAGGACATGATCGTGGTTACTATTAATCACTTTGTTTGGTACTGACAACTCCACAGAGAATTTACTACTGAATATCCAGTTTCCAGAAGAGAAACTGAGGCGTAGGAAGTGAAGTGACTGAGTAAGAGTAAGGACTCAGACAACTGGTGTTAGTAAATTAACCCTGCAAGGAGGCCGTTAGCCTGCGGTGGCTCTAGTGATGCGGCCGCCTATGTAAACCAACAAAAATCTAAGCCTGTCAACGCCTCAGGGTGGCGAACACTGCTGAGGACAACCAGTCACAAACCACCAACTAGGCTTTAAAGTTATAGCAAGTCAGTCATTTCCTTGCTTTGCTTCTGCCCTTTTAAAATAAACATCTCTGCAGCTCCTGCGGCTGGAGTGCTCCTCACCGCTTCCGCTTTGGTGGTGCCTGAATTGAATCTATTTTTGCTCACGTAAAGTCTTATTTTCAATATGCCTCAGTTTGTCTTTTAACATTGGTCGTAGAAGTTGGATTTGTGTCCAGTTTCTAGAACAGTGGTCGTCCTCTGGTCAGGCCTTAGGCGTTATGCATACAACGTTCCTCTTCTACCACCACCTTCTGGATGCCTCCACCCACTACCAGCTCCCGCGTATCGGATCCCCTAGATGTGGTCAGCAATGGCTTTCACATGCAGCATGCTCACATTATAATATCGCAGACACTCCTCCGTCCTCCAGCCAGCGTGTGAACTGAAACATTACCATTCCTGTTGAAGAGCCTGCTGTGACCACTTTCCCAAACACAGCCACTCCCCAGCTGACCCTGGGTAACCACTCTTCTGAACTTGGTCTCCATCACTGCATGGATGTCTTTCTATTTAGGCTACATTTTTAAGTATTCTTCAACCTCATATAGTATTCTACTATGTTTTCTCTTCTTACTTGCTTTTTTTAGTGTTATCTTTGCTAGGTTCATCCATGCTGACACGTAAAGATCTGTCTAGTTCATGTACTTTCCTCACTATGTAGGATTCCCATGTAGGGAAGTACAATAATTTATATGTGCATTTTCCTGTTGATGGACATTTAAATTGTTTCCAATTTTCAGTATGATTTCTGTTTTAAAACATTTTTATATACTTTCTAAAGGTCACTTTACATTTACTGTTATTACAAAATATTGGCTATATCCCCTGTGTTGTACAATACATCTTTGAGCCTATCGTACACCCAGTAGTTTACATCTCTCACTTCCCCACCCCGTATTGCCCCCTCCTCCCCCTCCGCACTGGCAACCATTAGTTTGTTCTCTATATCTGTGTCTCCCCTTCTTTTTGTTATATTCGGTAGATTGCTGTATTTTTTAGATTCCATATATAGGTGATATCCTACAGTGTTTGTTTTTGTTTGACTTATTTCACTTACCACAATGTCCTCCAAGTCCATCTATGTTGCCGCAAATGGCAAAATTTCTTTCTTTTTTAAGGCTGAGTAGTATGCCATTGGTTATACGTACCGCATCTTCTTTATCCATTCATCAGTTGATGACACTTAGGTTGCTTCCATATCTTGGTAATTGTAAATACTGATGCTCCGAACATTGGGGTGCATGTATCTTTTCAAATACATGTCTTTGAAAACACGTGTTTTTGTTCTTTTTGGATTTATACCCAGGAGTGGAGTTGTAAGGTCATATGGTAGTTCTATTTTTAGTTTTTGAGAACCCTCCATACTGTTGTCCACAGTGGCTGCACCAGTTTACATCCCTACCAACAGTGTACCAGGGTTCCGTTTTCTCTAAAAATTGTAAATTTTCTTCCTAGGGGTAATTGAGATGATAGTTGAATAATAACATAAGATCAGGCGAAGTCTAAAGAAATTTTAGAAAAGCTGGATAGAGTAGGAAAACTTCTGTTCGCTGGCGTCTGAATGTTAGAGAGACACCAAGACATGTGGGCCAAGTTGTGGAGAGAAGGGAAACACAGACGCAAGCTTGACACTTGGTGCAGCTTTTCTCCTTGGGGCATTTGCTGATTCAAATGTTACAGCCTAGGAGCTGAAAAGCCAAAGAGTTCAAAAGACTCTAACGACAGAAGCCAAACGGCAAGAACCGTTTTACATTGATAAACAGCATTTTAACTATGTAGAAGCAGAAAATGAAAAGAAAGAACTTTGCATTACATTTAATAAAAGTTTAGAGAGATCTTTGTGGTATATTAGTGAACTTATTTGTGGAAATTTAGCCATGTACATTGTGTTGGAGAGGCACCAAGAGTTCAAGAATTCTCACAATTTGAGTACACAGTTGCCTTAAATGTTGGCATGGTGGCATCCATTTACATAACAATGATTTGGAGGATGTTGTGTTAGTCAGCTCTTGCTGTGATAATGCTGTGGAACAAATCACACCAAAGTCAGTTACATAAACAAGAATTTATTTCTCTTGGACCTATGGGCTAGCTGCAGTGGCTCTCTTTTAGACCTCTAGATGGCTAGTTTTGCTCCGTGTTTTGGGTCAGTTTGAGGTCTGTCACACAAGCCCAACTGTGAGGCCGCAGCTCCCAGGTCCTGTCTTCTCTAAAAGTTCACTGAAACATAAGAGGTGAGCCCAACCGCACAAGCCCATTTAAGGCCTCTTCTGCTCATTTAAGGCCATCATGTCTGCTCATACTTCAGTGGCCAAAACATGTCACAGATCTAAGCTGTATTTAGAATATGTGTATTTGTTTAAAGTTGGGTGCTCTCACAGAAGAATATTGCATTTTGGACAGTGTTAGCTTGGCATTTCCATTGGCATTTGCAAACGTGATAAACGTCGTGTGCACTTTTTCACCTTTGAGAACTTTTTGAAACTGTGGGACAATTTCTATGGGAAAAGAGGAAGGTACATTTTAGAACTCAACTCTAGTTATAGCAGTGTTGGGAGAAGAATTAATGAGATAAGGTCAATACAAATGAAAGATTTGGGATTCACATATTCATAATTAACATTAGCATTCTTCAGAACATTCCTGGAGAATTGTGATGCTTGCTTTACGTGATTTTATCATAAATCATTATAATCTGACCAAGCCACTTCAGTAAAACATACATCATACAGTACATCGCATTTTAGTTTTTCCTACCACTGCACAACTTCTCATCAGGCACGAAAGGCTACATATGGTATGGTTCCATTTATGCGAGATGTCCAGCAGTGGCAGATCCATACACATGGCAAATATTATACATTAGTGGTTGCCAGGGGTTTGGAACAGAGGGAAATAGGGAATGACTCCTTAAAATGGGTGTAGGTTTCCTCTTGGGGTGATGAAAATGTTTTTCAGCTGGACAGCGGTGATAGTTGCACAACATTGTGACAGTACTAAATTCCACTGAATGGTACAGTGAATTGTAAAATGATCAAAATGGTGAATTTTGTGTTCTGTTCATTTTACTACAATAAAAAGGAGAAAGAATTAGGGAAAGACTTAGAGTTTGGGAAAGTAAGGTGAACTGGTCAAGAAAAAGACAGCTCTACTGTTCAGTTTTCTCTCAGCTCTCCCAGTGCATTAATCCTCAGCAAAAAGTAGCCTGAACTTGTAGATGATAGTCATTCAACACAGTGCAGGGAAAAGTAAATAAAATAAAAGCCAACTCTTCTTCTTTAGCACATCTGTGAAAGGTTAACTTCCTGCTCAGCCACATGGACATTCATGAAGACATTTCACTTTAGGTGTCCTCTACTTCAGTACTTTACTCACAGCTCATTCACACATGTAGGCAACAGCATTCCTTAATTCGATGGAATCTGCAGTGCTGGTTGTGATCAGTCTCATGAAAAGAAAAGGGAAGCAGGAAAAAGCCTCCACATTGACTTGGTGGTCTTGACAAAATGGATGCAGAAGACAGCTTGAGTGTCAAACTGGAAACTTATTTTCCTTTTCCTTTTCTTTTTATCTTTCCTATCAGGTCTTCTGCCCACTTCCCACCCCCTTCTTTCAAACAGGAGAGACACTAATTAGCTGCTTTTTTTTTGTTTGTGCTAAAACAACTATTGTTTTGGGTTTCTTGTTGTTCGGTGAACATTTTTGTTTTTACTGCCAAATGAGCTTCGGTGGTTGGTGTAGGGGGTCTCTTGGGAACTTAACTTTTTCCAGTTTAAGTGGGAAAGCTTTTTTGTTTGAATGGGCTTTTACTGGGTGCTTCAAGGTTTGCTCTTGGCTCTTTGATGGGGGACTGGATAGCACTGTGTTTCCTTTGAGGTTCCGATAAATAAAGGATCCTATGTCCTCCTGGGCACTCTTTGTTGATTTTGCTGTGTGTCCTCTCTAATAGCCAGATGCAGATTCCAGGAAAATGACATATAAATGAATATAAGTAATCTAATATTTTTAGAATTTGCTTTGGCCATACTCCTGGTCTTATTCTACTTGTAGCAGATGGCTTTAAAGAGCATTAGCTATGTATATATTAAATATAATATAAATATACCAATATTAAATATTATATTGATATATAAATTTAATATACTAATATTTATATTAATGTATAACAATTATGTATTATATTAATATATATTTTTGCCTAGCGTATATTATATACAAAATATATGGGTAATGAAATGTATTTATATGGTTAATATGTTCATAATATTAATATGATATATCCTGTAAAATTGATTATAGAACAATTATATCATAATATATAAATTATAAATATATATATTTATATATATTATAAATATATAATTATTATTATCTGATATAATACACTATAGTTATTATATTCTATATAACACAATACGTAATGTATTAGTATAAGACAATTATATTATGTAATATAAATATAATACATCTATAAAACTATATATATTTTAATTATACATTACACATACAAGTATGTATAGCTATTTATAATTTTATTTACATAGGAATCTGTTCATCCTAACAATTGATGTAAAAATATGCAATATTTTCAATCAAATGGGCCTTTACCTCACTACCTACACATAACTACTTTTATAATCATGAACCCTGTCTAACTCATGCTTCCATATCTCGCAACCTGCTTTTCTACACATGCACATAGACGACACACATTTATACACGATATATATGTATCCTGCCAGTTTTCAGTTCAATGTATATAACTATATAATATATATAATTATATTCCTGTGTATGTATACAAATATAAATCAAAGGTATGTGTATAGGTATGTATTTCATATGTTTATATAACTATATCATACAAATAATGTATGTGTATATAAATACATGACTATATACATACATACCCAGAAATATACTTCTTTAAACAAAAGGGACCTAAATAAAGAGTTCTCTAAGAATAAAACTAGTTATGTCTCACTGTTTCAATAAGAGTTTATAGTTTTCTACTGTATGTGCTTCTATAATTGTTAGGAACAATTCCCATTTGTTGAATGTTAAGTTGTTTTAATTTTTTGCCATTATTAATGAAGCTCTAAAGAATACGGTGGGCAAGTTTACTTGAAAAACTCTCCTGAAGGAAAACGGTTAGGTATGCTAGGTTAAATGTACACAACTTATTTTTAAGTGCGTGGTTGATTTTTGAAGTATGCAGTAGAAATTTCCAGGACCCATGAAAGAAGGGTGGTACATGTGTGAGAGTTATAGCTATATTAGGAGTGGATTGAAGATCTTGATAGCTTAGAACAGAAGCTGGAAATCCTGCTTTTATGGAGCCAAGTGGCAAATATTTTAGGCTTTGTAGACCAAAGAGCAAAATTGAGGATATTATTTAGGTACTTAGGTAACCATTTAAAATGTTACCAGTTAAAATGTGAAAATTATTCATAGCTCACAGGCCATAGAAATAGGCATCTGTCTGGATTTGTAATACAGGCCATAGTTTAATGACACAACTGACATAGAGACTTGTTTATAAATGGCCATAACCACGTGAGAGGCAGGAGGTAAGACTCCATCCCTACTAGATGGGAAGATAGAACTAAACCTATCTATCCCTTGCTTCACCTTCAATGAAAGGGTGTGCCAGGAGAAAAAATATCTGCTGGCAAAGGGAGACTAAGACCAAATTCTCTTGGCCTCTGCTCTGGGTAGGAAACAGGTAGGAAATCTTGAGAATTCTGAACCCCAGATCTGTGTTCCCAGTGTTTGGGTTGCAAATTTATGTGCGGTCTTGCAAACAGAAGCTAAGAAATTAACTTAAAATGCTCCCAAATCGGTGGTATTCCAAACACAAAACTAAACCCTTTCTGGAGAGGTAGACCTTCAACACAGGCCTATAGCATTCCCACAGATAAAGTTTAGCTAAACATGAGCTCATGATCTAAATTTACACAATAATGAAGAAATCAGCTAGAAGTGGAGAGAATCAGCCAAAAACAATCAATACCAGAATTATATTCCCAAGGCCATCCATCAGATGTTGGAATAATCAGGTGCAAGGCAGAAAATATACATAAAACTAGAACTGAAACAAGGAACAAGGATGTTTTAAAAGACTGGGTAGGATCTTTAAAACATTTTTCAAGTACATGTCATTGATAAAGCTAAAAACTCGAAGGTTGTGTAATACAGCAGATTAATCATGGAGAAGTGTGAATTTATGCTGTTTTTAAAAATATGGCAGGTCAGATTTTCTGCCTAATTATATAAGTAGGTTTATCTTTTAAAAATACACATTATTTTAAAGATTTTTTGGCTGTAAAATAAGTTAAGGTTATTTCAAAGGGCTTCTCTCCAAAGAAAAGTGAGAAGTAGCAAAACACAGAAAGTCAAGGGGAAAAAATGTCAATATATACATTGCAGTAGGGTGAACTAAGCCTTAGGCTAGCAACAGTGTGGACGAGCTGACCCTTAGATACTTACAACTAAGCTGGAATCTTCAAAAAGTTCCACTATTTATAACTAAAAAGATTTCTAAAATTAATAACCAAGTGTTTCAATTGACATCAGAAGAGTAAAACAATAAACCCTGAGAACATAGAAAAATAGATAATAAATATATGAGCAGAACTTAATAAAACAGAAAAAAAGTATAAAATTGAGGTGATTTAGTAAGTCAAAAGAATATTCTTTGAAAAGATTTAAAAAACACACTTTGATTAAGCAAAACAAAAACATAAGTAAATAATATACAGAAAGAATCCGGACAATGTTAGAGCAGAGAATATATGAAATGCCAGTAAATTTGAACATTTCTGTAAAGTGGACAATTTCCTAGCTCCTAAAGTTTACCAAAACTGACACAAGAGGAAATTTATAGCTGGAGTTCTTTCACCAGTAAAGGAATTATGTCAATAGTTTACAATCTTTCACCAAGAAAATACCAGACCCAGCCAGATCATTTGGGAGGTGAATTCTATGGAACTTCTATTAAACAGATAACATCAATATGAACAAAGAAAGACTTCTAGAGATAGCGAAGGAAGAATTCTCCTTTATTCATCTTATGAAGTCTATATAATCCTAATACTGAAAATAGATTAGGACTGTAAGGAAAAAGAAACTTACAGGTCAAATTTACTTGTAAATATAAAAGCAAAAATGTTAAACTATGATATTAGCTACCCAAGTTCACTAGAGTAAGAAAAAGCATGAGCAAGTTAGGTAATCCAATGAATGAAAAGGTAGTTTAATGTCAAGGATATATATCAATAGATTGAAAACACCACATTTTATTTCTTTCATCTGTCTCTTTAAAAAATGATAATTGATCTCTCTTGTACTAGGCACTGTGCTAAGTCACTTACATATTTACTCCTTTAAACCTTCTATCATCCCTGTGGGAAAGTTCTATTTTGCTTCCATTTCTTAGCTAAGACTCTAACCCCCAGGAAAGTGAAGCAACATTTGTAAGATTTTGTGGATGGTCAGTGATGGGACCAGTACAGGAACATCCAAAGTCTGTGCTTGGAAACAGTGCCCCATGTTGACACTCACATTACAGATGAAAGGAAAGGAACCATGCACTTACCATATAGATTAAGTCTCACATTACAGGTTAAAGGAAAGGAACCATGCACTTACATTATAGATTAATACCCCCATAACAGGTTAAAGGAAAAAGAAACATGTGCTTCCTCCAAAGTTGTAAAGAAAGCATATCCATTTCTTAATATATTTCCCAATTTCTTTTGCTTGTTTTCTGACCTTTGTAGTGCATTTTGCCATGAGGCAAATTTTTATTTCTTATATAATTAAATGTATCCTTTTTACTTTGTATCTGAGAAAGGTATTCCTCATGAATACTTTATTTCATGTCTCCCAGGTTTCTGATACTTCTACAGTTTCATTATTTTTTAACTTTTAACTACTTGCTGTATCTAGAATTTAGTAATGATAGCCATATTTTCCCCCTTTTGTTGAATAATTTTTGCTACTGATCCAAAATGTGAATTTTATTTTAAACTCAATTCCCTTATGCTCTTGCATCTAATTTTAAGATGCTTCCTATTCCACTGGTTGTTTTGCCTATCTAAAACAAAATGCTACCTTAGTTATAATGTAATTATAATATAATAAATGTAATTAGTAAACATAATACGACATATAATAAATAGCATATATAAAATAACAAAATATAATTTACCATATAACAGGGTCCAAGGAGAGCAATACTATACAATCACTTGAAATATCCCACAAAAGATAGTTTATAAAATTCAATATTCATTTGTAATTTAAAAGAAAGAGTAAAATAGGGATTGATGAATGGTTCCAAAATAAGGAGAAATTATATGTCTAAAAGAGAAAGATATAAATGATAAACTTTAATAACACTGGCAATAAATGCAGGACAAGATGAGGATGCCTGATATAATGTTAAAGAAAAAGTATTATGTAACATTGTTTTTGCAGCACTGATGAGTTCAGTGAAAAGAGAATCTCATAGAACAGAGTATCTCATTCTTCTTAATGTCTGTACACTTGTCCATTGCATGAACATAACAGCTTATTTAGCCAATATGTTACTGATCTGCATCTGGATTTCTAGGTTTTCATGGAATTTTATTATGCACAATTGTTTCAAACACTAGGACTTCCTCTTATGTTTATATCTTTTGAAAGAAACAATATCTCCACAGATGATTTATCTGTTCTGGCTGCTAGCTGACTTTGGGTACTTCTCAGTTCTTCCCTTTACCTTCCTTGTCAATATGAAAACGGAAGGCAAGAAGTTCTCCTGTTTAGAGGCTGTCAAGATAGATCTTGGTGATAAAGTCTTGGTGGTAAAGGCTAAAAGTATCAACCCAGAACAAACGTTTTTCCAGCTGTAAGTATGTGTGATTCCCTTGGCTTGATTCCGTAGAGGATGTAAGACAAGACTGTAGAATCTGCCGTCAAAGTGCTTCCAGTAGGATGAGCTAAGTCAAGTATGGTGGCATATGTAATTCAAGACAAAATATAATGTCTCCTTTTCTCTCCTAGCAAAACTTGGTGGAGTGAATGTAGAAGTCACTGTATGCTTTGAATTAAAGGAACACAATAAATCTTGTTTTGGAAGGTAAGTATTCTGGTCTCTTTGTGGAGATGAATTGGAAATTGTCTAGAAGAAGGAAAATGAGGTTAACCAAAGTTAAACTCATAAATAATTGAGCATTACTTAAATATCTGTGGTCTATGTTTGTCTTTGATCATAATTTCTCCCAATTTATAGACCTCTTTGATACTTGATGAATCCTTGTCAAAGATGCACTTAACAATGGTTATCACTTGTGTATTAGGTTTTGCCTGGGCCCTGAAGAAACTATCCTAAATTACCAGCTATGATTGTCACTTCATTTCCTCACAGAGAACAATCAGAACTCCTTGTCTTAAGTGGCTTGGAATGTGAAACTAGTTAGTCTCTTAGATAGTGTTAGAGGAACCTACAGAGCCCATTGGTGAAAGTTTGGAAAACATTGGGCTTCTTAAAATTGATTCTTGTAGTGCTATAGGAAAGATCACTGAACCAAAAGGATAATGGTGCTTCTGGTTCTGTTGTTAGCGTTCTCCATGGAAACATTGCTGAAGCTTCTGGACTCAATTTCCTGCCCCATGTGTGAATGTCACTGAAAATATCCAACTCCATTCTATCCCCATATAACTTCAGGAACTAAGCAAAATGAAGACTCAAAATTCATTTCAAATAATGAAATGAATATATAACGTAGAATGGAACTGGGAAAATACCTGGTTTAAATTCTGGAAAGTACCAACTATACAATTCTGGATAAGTTGCTTACTCTTGCTTAGACTAATTTAATGCCCATCTCACAGGATGTTATGATGATTAATTTAATATCTTTGTATAACACAGAGTGTTATGTAATTTCTTCTTGTTTTTCTTGAGTAAATACATATCCTTAAGCAACTCACTGTAAACAATAGTTACTTACTTGCTTAAATTACTCTTATCTTCTATTATCGCCTGAACTGTGTCCTGCTCAAGTTAATATGTGGAAGTCTTAACCCCCAATACCTCGTAATCTACCTGTATTTGGAGATAAGGCCCTTAAATAGGTAACTGAGGTCAAATGAGGTCAAATGGGTGGGCTCTAATTCAATATGACTGGTGTCCTTATAAAAAGAAAATATTAGGACACAGACATGCACAGAGAGAAGACCATGTGAAGACCAAAGGAAAACATGGCATCTACAAACCAAGAAGAGATACCTCAGAAGAAATCAATCCTGTTGACACCTTATCTCAGATTTCTAGCCTCTACACCCGTGAGTGAGTAAATTTCTGTTGTTTAACCTCCTCAGTCTCTGGGACTTTGTCATGGCAGCTCTAGGAAACTAATACAACTTTTTATGGCCTCCTTGTCTCAAGTTGAAAGTTCAATATTTGGTATCATGGCTAAGAAACAAAAATATCATCTACATTCCTTGTTGTGGTCTTTCTTCCCCATTCTCATCGCTAGTAATTTCCATATTTGGGTCTGTTTTCTGTATCTTGTAAACAGAGCGTTATGCTCATTTCTTGTCTTACTGCTAATATACAGTAGATGTGCAGATACCGAATAGATTTTGGAGAAGTGCAACATATAGTTGGTACATGTGTGATATGTGTGTATTCATATAATTTATACTTTTTCTCTATTTTCTTCCTTTGGTGTGAGCTAAGATTCTCTGCTTTTGTGACTAGCGCTCCTGAATACTAATCCCTGAATTTAATTCACCAAAAATTGTGAAAAATAATAATCATATGGGGAAAGAGAGAGTGATAGAGGGAGAAGAACAAACAATCAGGCAAGGGCAGTACTGTGAATTATTAGGGTCTTATTAATAAGATTATGTTAGTCTAGAGGAAATGACCGTAAGTACCATCAGTGAGCCCAGTTGGTCTTTACTGAGTGCTAGACACATCCCTGAGTTCTGTTCTTAGTGTCCAACTGTATGATGACTACTGTCTGGAAGTATTATCTGAACAACTAAGGTCACTTAATGGAAAAGGAATATGTCTTTAGAGAAGCAACAGTAATTTTTCTATCTGATTAAAAAGCAATGTTGACTGTCTGGAAACCTCAGTCATATTTGTAAGCAGAAAAGCATTGGCTATTAAAAGTGGATGACGTAAAGAGATGAGCAGAAACTTTGGTGATAGGTATACCTGGATTTAATTCTCACTTCTACCACTTGGCAGCTGGATAGCCTTAGGCAAGTTTCATACCTCCCTGAAATTCACTTAATTCAGTCTGTAAAATGGCATAATAACTTATTATAGCATCCTTTTAGGAATTTTAAATCAGTTATTGAAATAAAAGTACACACTATATAGAGAAGTATGGATTCCTCAATAGGTGTTTGACCTTTCATTTCTCCAGTATCCCACCCCCATCAAATAAAGAAAAATACTTTTTAAAATTTACGAATATTTCATTATTCTAAAGTTAAAGCCATAAAAATAAAAATAATCAAATGGCCTACGATCATACCATTAGAAGAACAAAAGAATAGGTGTTCATGAGAGTTCCAAATTAGAATACAAGTTTTCATTAGGCACCTGTTTATGTATGCTATTCTGCTCTTTAAAATAAATAATTAAATTTGAAAGACTTATTTCCTCACTTTTAAGACTTTATTAGTTTACAAATTACATATCGACCAACGCTAAATATTATACTGACCCATGCTAATGAATTCAGTACAGAAAACAAAAAACACTGCACTCAAGCAAACTACATATATATGTGATTGTGTATATATATATATATATATATATATATATATATATATATATATATATTACTTAAATGCATTTATATCCTAGCGTGTCTCATAAAGCATTGTGGTAACTCACCGGAATACATACAATCAAATATAATGGCAAAAGCGCTCAATATAAACAGGGCCAAGGAAACATAGACAGAAGATGAAGAAAAGATGAGGGAAATGTGAACAGGAGGAAGTGTAGTTAATCGAGTTGTATGTTTTGACCTTAAGATTCTCTGTGTGGGGACTTCCCTGGTGGCACAGTGGTTGGGAATCCGCCTGCCAGTGCAGGGGACATGGGTTCGAGCCCTGGTCCGGGAAGATCCCACATGCCGCGGAGCAAATAAGCCCGTGTGCCACAACTACTGAGCCTGTGCTCTAGGGCCCATGAGCCACAACTACTGAAGCCCGCGTGCCACAACTACTGAAGCCCCAGCGCCTAGAGCCCGTGCTCCGCAACAAGAGAAGCCACAGCAATGAGGAGCCCGCACACCACAACGAAGAGTAGCCCCTGCTCGCCCCAACCAGAGACAGCCTGTGTGCAGCAACAAAGACCCAACACGGCCAAAAATAAATAATAAATAAATTTATTTTTTTAAAAAAGATTCTCTGTGGATAAAACAACATGTAAATAATTGGTTACAAAGCCACATTATTTGAAGGTGCCAGACTGCACATTAACAGTCTGACACAAAGGGACAGCACAGGAAAACTATTCAAAGATAGAGATTTTTAAATATTTGCAGTTTGAAACCTTTTAGAGCACGTATAATGAGCTCGACACACATTTCAACACTCAACATGTTAATCACATGTTCAAAGTATGTCTCAAAGTCATTGGAAATAGCTGTTGTCTCTGTCCCTGATATCCAAAACTGATCTGTGATGTGTAAAACTCAGGAGGTATTGATATCCACTTTTTGGCATCTGAACAGGAAACAAAGTTGTTTCGCAGTGATAATAAAGAATGAAGTAAATGCAAAAGGATACAAAAGACAAAGTACTGAGGGAATGTATTAACAGAACGAGTCAAACTAAATTCTGGTGAACTGGGGCCTATGATTGTACACACTCCATGGAAATACCCCAGCCTAAATACTGGCATCGGAGGAAGGGTACTGCGAAGCCCATCACAGTATAATCCTTTAAAATGTCCCTTTCAAGGTTGGCTCCACTCAACACTGAGTATAGGAAATCTTCCCATCAGGCAGAAACACGGGCTGCCCAATGATTGACCAAGAAATTAACACACTAATGAATAAATGATGCTAATTTATTTCTATCCCTGACAACGGGAAACAGCACACACTCTGTGTCAATGGTATGTCCTCTTTCCCACTTTTCTAAGTGGTAAATTATGTTTTTCCCTTCATTGCTTTATATCATGTGTGGCAGGCATGATGGGAAATGGCTATCAATGGTTCTGTTATTGATTTCTACCTTCATTTCACTGTGGCTAAAGAAGATACTTTGTATGATTTCAATTTCTTAAAAATGTATTGGTACTTGTATTGTGGCCTAACATATGGTCTTTCGCGGAGAGTGTTCCATGTGTACTTGAGAAAAATGTGTATTCTGCTGTTGTTGAGAGGAATGATCTATATACGGCTGTTAGGTTTAGTTGGTTAAATGTGTTATTCAGTCCCCCTACCTCCCTACTGACTGTCTAGATGTGTTTTCCATTATTGAAAGCAAGGTATTGATCTCCAACTATTATTTTAGAACTATCTATTTCTTCCTTCAATTCTGTCAATGTTTGCTTCACATATTTGGGGGTTGTTTGGTACATATATGTTTATAGTTGTTCTATCTTCTTGATAGATTGAACTTGTTATCAACATATAGTGGCCTCCTTTTCCTCTTGTGATAGTTTTTGATTTAAAGTTTATTTTGTGTGATAGTAACATAGCCATCCCAGATCTATCTTCCTTCCTTCCTTCCTTCCTTCCTTCCTTTCTTTTTCTGTCTCTCTTTCCTTCTTTTTTGTTACTATTTGCATGGGATATTTTATTCTATGCTTTAACGTTCAAGCAACTTGTGTCTTTTGAAATCAAGTGAGTTTTTTGCGGACAGCATATACTTGGATTATGGTTGTTTTTAAAGTCCATTCTGCCAATGTTTATCTTTTTATTGGAGAGCTTAATCCACTTACTTTTTCAAAAATTACTGATGAGGAAGAACTTAATTCTGTCTATTTCCTGCTTGTTTTCTGTATGTCTTATGCATTTTTTGCCCCTCATTTACTTCATTACTGACTTCTGTGCTTAGCCAATTTTCTTGTGGTGAACTCTTGATTCCCTTTTCATTTCTTTTTGCATATAGTCTATTGATATTTTCTTTGTGGTTATCAAGAAGATGACATTTACCATTCTAAAGTTAAAACAATATAATTTCAATTGAAACCAACTTCAGTAGCACACAGAAACTCTGTTCCTCTACAGTTCCGTTCCTCCTCTTTACATTATTATTGTCACAAATTACACCTTTATACTTTGTGAGCCCAATAACATGGATTTATGATTATTTTATACATTTGTTTTTTCAATCATGTAAGAAATAAAAAGTAGAGCTACAAGCCAATAACACAATACTGGCTTTAGTATTTGCCCATGTATTTATCTTTACTGGAGATTTCTATTTCTTTCTACAGCTTCGAGATGCTGTCTAGTGTCCTTTCATTGCAACCTGAAGGTTCAATTTAGCATTTCTCATAGGGCAGTGGTAGGAAGTTGTAAAATAAATGCCCTCAGCCTTTGTTCATCTGGGAATGCATTAATTTCTCCCTAAGTTTTGAAACCAGTTTGGCCAAATATAGAATTCTTGGTGGACAATTTTTTTTCTTTCAGCACTTTAAATATGTCTGGCCTCTTGCTTCCGTGGTTTCATATAGGAAATTAGCTCTAATCTTTTTGAGGATCCCTGCTTTGTAACAAATTTCTTTTTTCTTTCTCCTTTGGGAGAAAAGATTCTTTCTGTGTCCTTTGGCTTCTGAGAGTTTGATTATACTGTTTTCTGCTGTGGGGTTCTTTGAGTTTCTCTTAGTCCTGAAATCAGCCAAAGATTTATAGCAACCAAACACATACTGAACCAGGGAAGAGGCAATTTGAAAATGGCAGGAAAGCTTTGTGGCATTTTTACTTGCCCTTGCCCCATCCACTGTTAGTGTAGTGATGGTGCTAAAGTGGTGGAGTCTTAATGCAGTGATAGTCTTAAAGTAGCAGCAGACCATTCCTAGTATGGGACCCTCAATCCTGCTTCAGGAGGGAGCAGAAGAGACCGTACTCTCAGATTATTATGTGTATCTGTTCTAACCTATCTGTTCTGGGAGCTACCTGAAGGTCTGACACACGATGCTTATCTCTGTCCTAGCTAACTTGGAACACAGTCTGGAAAAGCAGTGGTCAATGCTCAAAAAAAGTGCAAGGTGAACTAACAAAGCACAGATGCCTGGGGCAGAAGACTGTGCATTGAAATAAAATAGACCACATAAGATGCAGGAGCCAAAGTTGGGGGAGATTCTTTGGGAAATTAGAACCTACAAAAAGTACACGTGTCCAGAGAAATTAGGAAAGCCACATGCATGTTCTGAAAACACCAGAGGAGTCTCTAAGCTTTTACCATGGGCTGAGCCCTGAACTCAATGCAGGTCAGCTAAATGATGAAGGAGTGATCCAGCAATCTGCACAATGGGCAGAGGTGTGTGGTTTTGAGTGTGCATGTGGATGTGCTTGTGTGTATTTATTTTTGTTTGTTTTAGGTGCAGGAATTCAAGGAAATCTCTGTCAAAACATTAGCTAAACATGAACTAAAGTAACAGAGATTTCAGTGCATACATACGATAAGGAAAACAGTCATTGCAAAAATAGTTTGGAAAGGTCCCTAAACAAACAGACTACTACAGACTCCAACAATCAAAAGCCCAGGAAACCCTGGGAAAGTGGGAGAATCTGATTTCCATAGATACCACATTATAATATTTGAAAGACAAATTTTCAACCAAAAAAATCACAAGGTATAGAAAGACATGGAAAAGTATGGTCCATTTAAGAAAACAAATTAATTGATGAAACCATCCCTAAGGAAGCCCAGACATTTCTCCACTGCATATTCTTGCCTCCTTTGTCATAGATTCATTGACCATAAGTGCATGGGTTTCTTTCTGGACTCTCTATTCTGTTCCAGTGATGGATGTTTTTGTGCCAGTACCATACTGTTTTGGTTACTGTAGGTTTGTAGCACAGTTTGAATCCAGGGAGCATGATTCCTCCAGTTGTGTTCTTCTTTCTCAAGACTGTTTTAACTATTCAGGATCTTTTGTGTTTCCATACAAACTTTAAAATTATTTGTTCTAGGTCTGTGGAAAATGCCCTTGATATGTTGATACAGACTGCATTGAATCCGTCGATTTCCTTGGGTATGATGGTCACTATAACAATATTAATTCTTCCAATCCGTGACCATGGTATATCTTTCCAGCTGTTTGTGTCATCTTTAATTTCTTGTATCAGTGTCATATAGTTCCCTGGGTGCAGGTCTTTTACCTCCTTAGGCAGATTTATTCTTCTGTATTTTATTCTTTTTTACGCGATTGTAAATGGGATTGTTTCCTTAATTTCTCTTTCTGATAGTTCACTGTTAGTGTATAGAAATACAGTAGATTTCTATATATAAATTTTGTAGCCTGCAAATTTACCAAGTTCATTTTTGAGCTCTAATAATTTTTTGATGGTGTCTTTCAGATTTTCTATGTATCATGCCATCTGCAAACAGTGACAGTTTTACTTTTACCTTTCCATTTTGGAGTCCTTTTATTTATTGACTTTTCTTGTCTGATTGCTGTGGCTAGGACTTCCAAAAGTACCTTCAATAAAAGTGGTGAGGGCTTCCCTGGTGGTGCAGTGGTTGAGAGTCCACCTGCCGATGCAGAGGACACGGGTTCGTGCCCCGGTGCGGGAGGATCCCACATACCACGGAGCGACTGGGCCCATGAGCCATGGCCGCTTAGCCTGTGAGTCCGGAGCCTGTGCTCCGCAACGGGAGAGGCCACAGCAGTGAGAGGCCCGCGTACCACAAAAAAAAAAAAAAAAAAAAAGTGGTGAGAGTGGGCATCCTTGTCTTGTTCGCGATCTTAGGGGAAATGCTTTCAGCTTTTCACCGTTGAGTATGTTAGCTATGAGCTTGTCATATATAGCCTTTATTATGTTGAGGTATGTTCCCTCTATGCCCACTTTCTGGAGAGTTTTTACCATGAATGGATATTGAATTTTTTTCAAAAGCTTTTTCTTCATCTATTGAGATGATCATATGGTTTTTAGTCTTCAGTTTGTTACTGTGATGATAAGAGACCTAAGAGAGCTACAGAGGCTAAGTGACCTTTCCTTCCCTGAATGGGTAGATATCCTTGTTCTGCCTTCTAATTGAGTTAGTATCTGAGTAAAGAACTGCCAGGTGTCATTTAGTTCACAATACACTGCTGTGGCAATATAGAAATGAATTTGCCTAAATCATTTGGCTTTTCTAAATTATAGTAAATGAATATACTGAATGAATACTTCAACTTAAGGAAATGTTCTTAAAAATATATTAATGTAGGCACTTCAGCGGAGAATTGAAAACAGAACAAATAATTCAGGTAAAATTAAAGTACACTCAGTTGTATCCCGTTTCCTCTTGTAAATCTCTCTTTTTCATTTGAGTGGACAGTCACTGGAGAATATCTGACTTGGGGCTAAGGAAATCTAAGCCTTCTTGGCCACACTGTATTCTCTTATGTCGTTTAATAAAGACACCAGTTGGGTTGCTGAAAAAATAGTGGGAAAAATCAATCCCTCACATCCAAAGGGCAGCTCTTGAAAATATGTGGATTGTTGTAGTCATTTTGCTCTTCTGGCCTCAGAAGTTCTAATCTTAACCTTAGCCCCTCATGCAGAGAGACTTTTTAAACCAATTCGCACATTACTCATTATGTGACTGTTGAATAAGAGAAACCCAGCTCTTTTCCTGTGCTTTCAAGCAGTTATCTTCTTCAAAACTTTGTTTGGATTGTTATACCTTAATCTTGCCTGGCAAGGGACTTATGGGAAGGTTCTTATTGTTTGAAAGTTTGGTGCCAGTATCTGCAAAGAAAGAAGAAAGTAAAGAAGGAAAGGTGTGTTTATCAAACATCCCAATAGTGAAGGTGTGTGAAAGCAACTTTTGAAAAAGTGAATCTGTCAGAGTTTAGCCATATTATTACATTTTATTTTATTCATTGAACATAAATAATTATCAGTGAATCCTTTCTAGATTTTCTAGTTTCCCAAAGTTCCCTGTATTCACATTCTAAGGTGAAAAATGGTATTTTAAGTCACTGCTCTCCACCTTATATTATTTATAATCACTCCTCATGACCTCTTCCTTCAAAGAAACGTGATCCTGAGAAGTGTCCTTTGTTTGTCTTTGTGGAATAAGTGATGGGGATGCATCCTGGAGACCTGTGAGATGTTTAAATTGTGGCCTAATGAAACTAGGATGGAGAGTTCTGGAAAGATCTGGAAAGATGGCTGGTAGAGTGTGGCCAGATGTGGGAGAAGAGACACGTACAGAGAGAGGGAGAGGAAATTTTCAGAGGGAGACAATTAAACAAAGAATTCAATAAGTTTTGTTGTGTGGTGTGGGATGCAAGCCTTTCTCTCCCCCTTTCCTTCACAATCTCTTTGTTAAAGATTGTGTTTTTCATTAGTTTTACTAAGATAGGATTTGCCGTTTTCTTTGGATACTGAGAATGGACCCATGGAAACAGTTACATTTGGGTTATCTCTGACTGTCTTTAATGAAGAACATAAATATTGGCCACACTATCTATGCACATGCTATCACTATGCCTTTTTTGTTCTCTGTTCATATATCTAAGTCCTCTTCTTTGAGGTCAATCTCAAATCTCATCTGAAATGTACATTTATTGATAGATTCAACCCATAATGAACTGTCCCTTCTTTGTGCTCCTTAGGCTCTGATTATTTATAAAAACTCATTTTTGAACTTAGACACTGTCCAATATGATATATTAGTTATTTCATCAGCATATGTTATATCCTCAACACAGTTATAAGCTTTTGTGGGGCTGGGATCATACATTCTGTAATTTTTCTCAGTACTTACACTTACTTTGATAGAAAGTGCATTCATTCATCTAAACATCATTTATTGAGTGTTAATTAAATGTCTCAACTCAGTCAATATTGTTTGAATGAATGCATGCATGAATGAGGGAGTATGCAATAGGTAGCCTAAGTACCGCCCGATGTGAAAAAACCGAAAACATAAACACAAAAGCAAGCCGAAAAGTGGACCAGGACTTTCTGTAAAAAATACTGCTTTTGTTGGATGAGGCCATGAAAATCAAAATGCTCCTGAAAGGTCTTAAGAGCTGACCAAGAATAGTAAACAATTGAAATTCTCTCAGGCTTATTCAACCCTATCACTGGACACATTTATACCTCTCAGGAATGTTATTAAAAGAAGAGATTAATAAAGCTTTTATAGATGAGTTGATAAATCTCTAAATATTTAAATCTTCATTTCCTCCTAGGTTTCTCTAGTTTGGGTTTCCAAAAGATTTCAAGAAACCACAGGATAATTAAAAAATTAGACATTATCTTTCTTACCTTCATGTTTTTTGATGGTAAACACATTGTATTTTCTCCATAGTGCTGCCCAATTTCCACCAGTACAGTTCTTAAGTGAATTTTGCTCTGGATGGTGGGATATATAAGATGTAAATGAATTGTTTGTATATGTTTTAGAATTCTTCAAAAGGGCCTGGCCATGGCAATGCATTGAATCTTACTTAAATAAGTAAAGTAACTTCCTCAGAATTATTATTTTATTCTGGTTAGGATACTCTCTGCCCTGGTTTGTTAAAATTTCCCTCTAGTGTGTTTTTAATTTTGTTTCTGATAGGGTCCTAGGATTTATTGCCACACCCATCCTGCATCTGGTTTTCTTTGAATTACTCTCCTTGCAGTTTCTGATTCATACAGGGCCTTACAGGTTAGTGACAACCTGGCCATCACAACTCTGGGAAGGACAGGCCTACTTTTCAGAAGTGTTGATGTTTTCTGTACCTGAAGGTTTTCAAGAGATATCAATCTTCCTCACCACCTCCCTTGGCCCTCTTAATGGACTAAGCAGTTCCTCATGAAAGTTCTGTAGGATATCTGTACTAACTTCTCCATATTGTTCCATCCTGAGTCTAAATTCCTGGCCTCAAGGTAATGTTAGATTTCTAGCTCCAGGCCCTATTTACGTAAGGCCTATACTAAGGAACGGAACCCATACACATCAGTCTGCTCTTATTTCTCTGGATTTAATTTCTGTGTTACTTTCTGAAACATGCAGGTGTTCCTTTCTTTCTTTTAATCTCAGCTATGTGCTTTGAACATTTTCAAAACTGACCCAGAATTTACATGTGTCTCCAGTAAGAGTACATTAAATTGAGCTTAGTCTGGTCTTCTACTGGCATATTTGAGATCCAAATAATTTGCTACTTAACTGGATTCAGTTACCTGTATATTTCAGGCACCTAAAACTCACCATGTTCCAAATTTCCCCCTTTATTGTTAGTAATTTTCTTGGGAATCTGGATAACATTAGATGGAATAAAGTTAGTGAGTGGCCCAGGATTTCCTGAAATTTTGTTTGTCAGAGTGGCCAGGGAAAGTTAAGCAAAGAAGAAAACCAAATGAAAAACAGAATCACATTATTATGGCTGAGACAAGATTCCATGCAGAACTCTCTGTAGAGCTGGGTTGGGTCATAACTTATGCCAGAGCTCTAGGTGGGGCTGACACCATCTCATGCCAAGCTCTCAGTTCTGGGCTAACGTCATCTCTGGTCCACTCTATGGAGTGGAAACTTTGGAGGAATGGCCAATGTGTTCCGCGGTGTAGGAAGAGGGAAATTGTGAACGTTACTTTCTAAATTGTGGAGGAACTAACCACTGTAAATGTGCCTTGAACTATGGTGTTTAATTTGACCAGTCAGATCAATGACTTTCCCCTTGAATGAAATGCTGCTACGTATATGAGCAGAAAAACAAAACTGCTATAAGGAATAGATAGCTAGTGGGAAGCAGCCGCATAGCACAGGAAGATCAGCTCTGTGCTTTGTGACCACCTAGAGGGGTGAGATAGGGAGGGTGGGAGGGAGGGAGATGCAAGAGGGAAGAGATATGGGGACATATGTATATGTATAACTGATTTACTTTGTTATAAAGCGGAAACTAACACACCATTGTAAAGCAATTATACTCCAATAAAGATGTTTTAAAAAAAACTAGTGTAAGGAGATGGAGAGACTGGGAGTCTTATTTTCCCAGCAATTAACTTTTCCTCGACCATGACCTTCCCTTTGAGTCTCCTAGACGTTGGGGATGATCGCAACCCCTAGGGTTGGGTGATGGCAACCCCATCTTCACTAGAACCTCTATAGTTAACTTTGATCTTTCCCACTCCGTCTATCCATCCCATGTATGCAGTCAGACATTTGATCTTGGACTTTTACTGACAAAATATCCTTGACTATAACCATTTCTTTTCACTGCCACTGCTACTGCTTTTGTCACTGCCTTAACTAGGGCTTTATCTTTAAGTTCTTTATATAAATATATAAATATCTATATATAAATAAAATATACAAATAAATAAAATGTAATATTAATTCTGATGATTTTAAAGTCTTTTCTTGATAAAGACTTTTCCTGATAAATATACACAATATCTTATATAAATATTTTTGTATTATCTGTTCTTTTCTTAGAATTTTAGTCATATGATTCTATCTCTTGGTATGTCTAGAACTTTTTGATTGAATGCTGACTATTTTATTTGGCTTTTAAAATTTTTCTCAGTGGAAATGTTGTTTTACTTCAAAATATTTTACTCTACCTGGAAGTACCAAATCTTCAAATTACAATTTTTTAAATGCTTTCAAATATCAATACTATAGGTGTCACAAAATCTAGAAAAATGACATTTGAAAATTAACTACTGCCAGATGTGTCTCTATAAAACATTTTCCCCACTCTTGTAGCTATATATTCTTTAACTGCCTCCTCATATGACAGTTTATGTGTTTTAGAAATAAAATTTTAAGAAATAAACTTTGTAGTTTATAGACATAGATTTCTTTTCACATGGTTGATTAGAGTTTGCTTTTAGTTATTAATAGTTTAGAAAAGTTTATTTCAGCGTCACAATTTATTATTGATAATGTCGCATTAATGTTCATTGTTAACTTTGAGAAAACCTCTATGGATTACTTCCTCATAAATATTTACTATTCTAAATGCATTACTGATTTCAGTACTGCTATAGGTTTGTGCATTACAGGAATTCTGATAAAATACTCATTCACACCATTCCATTACACACATTATTGATGGAGTATATTCTTTTACTTATTTATTTATTTATTTTTGACTGTGTTGTGTCTTCGTTGCTGTGCACAGGCTTTCTCTAGTTGCAGCGACTGGGGGATACTCTTTGTTGCGGTGTGCAGGCTTCTTATTGCGGTGGCTTCTCTTGTTGCAAAGCACAGGCTCTAGGCACACAAGCTTCAGTAGTTGTGGCTCGCAGGCTCAGTAGTTGTGGCTCACGGGCTCTAGAGCGAAGGTTCCATAGTCGTGGCACACGGTCTTATTTGCTCCACGGCATGTGGGATCTTCCCGGACCAGGGCTCAAACCCGTGTCCCCTGCATTGGCAGGTGGCTTCCTAACCACTGTGTCATCAGGGAAGCCCCTGGAGTATATTGGTTTTTTTTTTTTTTTTTTTTTTTTGCGGTATGCTGGCCTCTCACTGTTGTGGCCTCTCCCCGTTGTGGGGCACAGGCTCCGGACATGCAGGCTCAGTGGCCATGGCTCACGGGCCTAGCCGCTATGCGGCATTTGGGATCTTCCCAGACTGGGGCACGAACCCGTGTCCCCTGCATCGGCAGGCAGACTCTCAACCACTGCACCACCAGGGAAGCCCTGGAGTATATTCTTGACAGAAGGAAATTTCCGTTTTGACTAAGCATTGAAGAAAACTGAATCTTTGACTTATCTTTCACATGCTTGATGATTGAAATAATTTTCCACAGAATAACTTCTGGTTTTATACTTTTCAGTTCTTTTTTTCTTCTTCAAACGCACATGCTTTGAGAGCTGTGAAGTGCAAGACATGGCTATATTGTAAGGTGGTTTTTGTCCTTACGCTTCTGTGTCTTGTGCTAGTTAAGTCAGTAGAGTAGTCAGTAAGAGTACTGGAAGTTATTCCTGTAATGGGATATTATATAGTCCATTACATATGGTGGTGTCTGAAAATCACATAATAGCCTCACTTAAAACATCTCCTTAGCCAGATTTCAAAAAAGCCTGTGACCAATCCAATATGATCCAACATAGCAGAATATGATAGAAGGAACATTGACAAAGAAATAGACGCTGGACTTACCTGATGGAAATTAAAATATCTCACTTTTGACAATTTTGCAAAAACCTATAATGACATGAACTAATTTCTAGGGTTCTTCGTAGGACCTAAAAAGGAACCCATAGAGTTGTGGAACAACAATAGAAGCTATTGTGATGAGAAGCCCGGGCACCGCAACAAAGAGTAGCCCCCGCTCGCCGCAACTGGAGAAAGCCTTCACGCAGCACTGAAGACCCAACGCAGCCAAGATAAAAATAAATAAATAAAAATAAATAAATTTATCTTTTAAAAAGTAATACTCAGGTTTGAGGCATGAGAAATTTAATGAGGAGAAATTAGCAAATGTTTGCAGAACTTTTAAAATATCAAACTCAGTCTCTAAGATTTTAGCATTCTATACAACATCGGTTACTTATTAGTGGTTTGGGAAGGCCAATTTAAAATTTTCTCATCTTACTGTATTGAAATTCACGGCCCTAATGTTTTCCACGTTGACTATACGAATGATGAAGAAAAGTCAATCATGTATTTCATTTCCAACTGGACAGAAAACAATATTTTAAAAAGTGTTTGGCCTACTGACTTTTGGTTTCTTCTAAGGCAAATGGATAGGTAATTTTTATTCCCTGATTAGGAGAAAAATGGTGGAAGAGGGCAGGGTTAAGAATTAAGATTTCAAGAGCATGAGAGGTAGATGGCCAACCATAGTTCCTAAGGTTCGGTGCCTGTAACTGTTGCCGCCGCTTAAGCGTGCCAAAGCAGTGGTACGGCTGCTGCGCTCGTGTTTGCTACCACTAGAAACATTCTTGCCAGTAGTGGCGGCAGCGGGACTCCATGACCCCCTTTTTTCACTCTCTCCAGAAGCTCCAGATGGCGTCTTCCGTGGGCAACGTGGCCGACAGCACAGAACCAACGAAACGTATGCTTTCCTTCCAAGGGTTAGCTGAGCTGGCACATCGAGAATATCAGGCAGGAGATTTTGAGACAGCTGAGAGACACTGCATGCAGCTCTGGAGACAAGAGCCAGGCAATACTGGTGTACTTTTATTACTTTCATCTATACACTTCCAGTGTCGAAGGCTGGACAGATCTGCCCACTTTAGTACTCTGGCAATTAAACAGAACCCTCTTCTGGCAGAAGCCTATTCGAATTTGGGGAATGTGTACAAGGAAAGAGGGCAGTTGCAGGAAGCAACTGAGCATTACCGGCATGCATTGCGTCTCAAACCAGATTTCATCGATGGTTATATTAACCTGGCAGCCGCTTTGGTAGCAGCAGGCGACATGGAAGGGGCAGTACAAGCTTACGTCTCTGCTCTTCAGTACAATCCTTATTTGTACTGTGTTCGCAGTGACCTGGGGAACCTGCTTAAAGCCCTGGGTGGCTTAGAAGAAGCCAAGGCATGTTATTTGAAAGCAATTGAGATGCAACCGAACTTTGCAGTAGCTTGGAGTAATCTTGGCTGTGTTTTCAATGCACAAGGGGAGATTTGGCTTGCAATTCATCACTTTGAAAAGGCTGTCACCCTTGACCCCAGTTTTCTGGATGCTTATATCAATTTAGGAAATGTCTTCAATGAGGCACGGATTTTTGACAGAGCTGTGGCAGCTTACCTTCGTGCCCTAAGCTTGAGTCCAAATCATGCAGTGGTACATGGCAACCTGGCTTGTGTATACTATGAGCAAGGCCTGATGGATCTGGCAATAGACACCTACAGGCGAGCTATTGAATTGCAACCACACTTCCCTGATGCTTACTGCAACCTAGCCAACGCTCTCAAAGAGAAAGGCAGTGTTGCTGAAGCAGAAGATTGTTATCATACAGCTCTCCGGCTGTGTCCCACCCATGCAGACTCTCTGAATAACCTAGCCAATATCAAAGGAGAACAGGGAAACAGTGAAGAGGCAGTTCGCTTGTATCGTAAAGCATTAGAGCTCTGCCCAGACTTTGCTGATGCCCATTCAAATTTAGCAAGTGTATTGAAGCAGCAGGGAAAACTGCACGAAGCTCTGATGCATTATACGGAGGCTATTCGAATCAGTCCTACCTTTGCTGATGCGTACTGTAATATGGGAAACACTCTATGGGAGATGCAGGATGTTCAGGGAGCCTTGCAGTGTTATACTCGTGCCGTTCAGATCAACCCTGCATTTGCGGATGCCCACAGCAATCTGGCTTCCATTCACCAGGATTCAGGGAATATTCCAGAAGCAATTGCTTCTTATCGCACTGTTCTGAAGCTTCAACCTGATTTTCCTGACGCTTATTGTAATTTGGCTCATTGCCTGCAGGTTGTCTGTGATTGGACAGACTATGATGAGCGAATGAAGAAGTTGGTCAGCATTGTGGCTGACCAGTTGGAGAAGAATAGGTTGCCTTCTGTGCAGCCTCATCATAGTATGCTCTATCCTCTTCCTCATGGCTTCAGGAAGGCTATTGCTGAGAGGCATGGGAACCTCTGCTTGGCTAATATAAGTGTCCTTCATAAACCACCGTATGAACATCCAAAAGACTTGAATCTCAGTGATGGTCGACTGCGTGTAGGATACGTGAGTTCTGACTTTGGGAATCATCCTACTTCTCACCTTATGCAGTCTATTCCAGGCATGCACAATCCTGATAAATTTGAGATATTCTGTTATGCCCTGAGCCCACATGATGGCACAAACTTCCGAGCGAAGGTGATGGCAGAAGCCAATCATTTCACTGATCTTTCTCAGATTCCATGCAATGGGAAAGCAGCTGATCGCATCCATCAAGATGGTATACACATCCTTGTAAATATGAATGGTTATACCAGGGGTGCTCGAAATGAACTCTTTGCTCTCAGGCCAGCTCCTATTCAGGCAATGTGGCTGGGGTACCCTGGGACTAGTGGCACGCTTTTCATGGATTATATCATCACTGATCAGGAAACGTCACCTGCTGAAGTTGCTGAGCAGTATTCTGAGAAACTGGCTTATATGCCCCATACGTTCTTTATTGGTGATCATGCTAATATGTTCCCTCACCTGAAGAAAAAAGCCATCATCGATTTTAAGTCCAATGGGCACCTTTATGACAATCGGATTGTGCTGAATGGCATCGACCTCCAAGCATTTCTTGATAGTCTATCAGATGTGCAAATAGTCAAGATGAAATGTCCTGATGGAGAAGACAACGCAGACAGCAGTAATACAGCTCTTAATATGCCTGTCATTCCTATGAATACTGTTGCAGAAGCAGTTATTGAAATGATTAACAGAGGACAAATTCAGATTACAATGAATGGATTCAGTATTAGCAATGGACTGGCAACTACCCTGATCAACAATAAGGCTGCCACTGGAGAGGAGGTTCCCCGTACCATTATTGTAACCACACGTTCTCAGTACGGGTTACCGGAAGATGCCATTGTGTACTGTAACTTTAATCAGTTATACAAAATTGACCCATCTACTTTGCAGATGTGGGCAAATATTCTGAAGCGTGTTCCCAATAGTGTACTGTGGCTGTTGCGTTTTCCAGCAGCAGGAGAAGCTAATATTCAACAGTACACACAAAATATGGGCCTTCCCCCGAGCCGTATCATTTTTTCACCTGTTGCTCCTAAAGAGGAACATGTTCGGAGAGGCCAGCTGGCTGATGTCTGCTTGGACACTCCACTCTGTAATGGCCACACCACAGGGATGGATGTCCTTTGGGCAGGGACCCCCATGGTGACTATGCCAGGAGAGACTCTTGCTTCCCGAGTTGCAGGTTCCCAGCTCACTTGTTTAGGCTGTCTTGAGCTGATTGCTAAAACTAGGCAAGAATATGAAGAGATAGCTGTGAAACTGGGAACTGATCTCGATTACCTGAAGAAAATTCGTGGCAAAGTCTGGAAGCAGAGAACATCTAGCCCTCTGTTCAACACCAAACAATACACAATGGAACTAGAGCGGCTCTATCTACAGATGTGGGAGCATTATGCAGCTGGCAACAAACCTGATCACATGATTAAGCCTGTTGAAGTCACTGAGTCGGCCTAAATAATGACTGTGTGCCCAGGAGAATTACCCCTGTAGCTGAGCCTCAACCTTCTGTGGGAAAGGGAACTACTTTTTCAATATCATGGTGCAGATGGGTGACAGACAATGATAAGAAATAGCACAGCCAGACTTGCTTCCTGCATGATCACGATAGGGAGAGACCCAAGAGATGCGAAACTGCTGTTCCACAAGGAGTCTCCATCGAATTTTGCAGCAGCCAGGTGTCTGGAAGGTCTGGAAGGTAAGTCTGGAAGCTAAGTCTGGAAGGTCTGATCTCCCTTGGTCTTCCAGGGGGATGGATGGTTAGTGTGCAAGGGAGATAGAGATTGCCCAGCCGTTTTGTGATTATCATGGATTGATTGAGTCTTCTGAATTAATTTTTTTCTTTATATTTTGGGTATTGGAGCTTTTAAAAATGTTTGGTTTCAGGTATTTTTATTCCTGTGAAGTGTATATGCTTCTCTTGAGATAAGGTTTTAAGCTAAAATATTCCTTGTTTTAGTTTCTGAACTCTACAGATAAATGGGGACTTTGCTGGTGTAGTCTTTTTATAGGTTTTATAAACCACTTGAGCCTATATCAGTCCCTTTAGTGTCTGACATAACGTTTGGAACTCTCAGTGCTTTGTTGGTTTGTAGATGATGGCCTCAATTCTTTTTCTGGTCCGTTTCCTTCTTCCCTTCCCCCCACTTTAAAAATTCTCCTGTAACGTGGCTAACAAAATACCAAGTGTGATTCAAAACCTCCCAGAGTGTTTCTCTTCAACACATCATCTGGTGCCAAATGAAGATTCTTAGGAGTTCTTATTAATTATGAAGGGCACAGTTGTGGTACTGTCACTGACGATAATAATAATGGATTTTTGGCCTAGAGTTTTGACCTATTTCACCAGTGTTTTACCGTTGACTGCCCCTCTATGCTGCTTCCAAAAGTGAGAGTGTGTGATAAGATTTTTACTTTCATTTCTAAAGTTTGTTTTTTTTTAGGTGAGTCCTGTTCTTCCTTTTTCTTTCAGCAGAAATGAAATCCCAGGTAAGTATAAGTATTCAAATATTTGATCAGTAAGTCACAGTTATCTCCAGTACATTAAATAACTTTCATCAAAAAACATGTTATAGGTAAAAAGCTCTGAAGGACCAGCTATGTATATGATAATTATGTTTCAGGCCTTCTAGGGTATTATATATAATAACTTGTCTTCTGGTCGTGGTCTTGAAGTCTTTATGGATTCAGCCTCAGTAGTAGCGAACTGCACTGCTACTTGGTTTGGAGTACAAATTAGACTTTAGCCCTCCTGGAGGTTGAGTTTTTGGTATTGAAAACCACAGGAATGAGATTATTGTATTTCAACAAAGGATCGAGGGCTTGAGGCTTAAACGAGCCAACATATGTGTGGGAAGCAGTCAGCCTTGAGAGCAGGCTACGGACATGCCAGGCATGCCGCCGCTGCTCGAAGGGACTGTCCCTACTTGTTCCCCTCCTTGTTCCATTCCATGGGAGATAAATCACCAGGGCCCAGAAATCAGAAAGAATGTAAAATGAGACAAGCCAATCTGTCTCCACCCTGCACGTGCAGGTTATTTTGGATGATTCTGGGTTTATGGGTTTTCTCCCAGGGAAGTTAACCTTGAGCCGAGACAGTCATTAGATAATGTAAACCACCGTCTGGCAACCTTCCCTTTTCTAGTCTATATAATCTGCAACTGTAGCATAATAAAACTTGCCTTGCAACCATCAGTTGTCTTGGTCCTTCTGACCCCATTCGACGGTGCTACTTCAGTTCCTTACCCCGTCCCTTCTGACCCTGGGCGGTGAAATCCTCTTTCTGAGGCTGGTCCGCGGCAAGTGGCGCCCGAACAGGGAGCTGAAGCGTGAAGCCAATGAAAAGAAAAAGAAAGTGCAGGTAAGAGAACCCTTATGCAAAATATGTGTGGACACGAGTAAAAGTGAAACTAATAGAGGCATAAGGCAACAGTCAGAAGTAAAATAAGATGGGGCAAAAGGGCTCCAAGGAGCGTGAATTATTTGCTCCGGTTTTACTTTTGATGCTTAAAGCTCGGGGTAATAAAGTTTCTACTCACAGTTGACTGAATTTTTGCAGTATATCCATGATGTATCTCCCTGGTTTCCTGATGGCGGCTCTGTGACATAGAAATCTGGCAGAAAGTTGGAGAAGATTTAAAAAATTATTATGAGTCTCGAGGGCCTAGTCATACTGCCGTTGTTACATTTAGTTTGTGGAATCTGATAAAAATATGTTTAGGTTCTTCTCATGATAGTGTTGATTTGAATGTAAAGTCAGAAAAACATAAGCCTCTGACAGAAGAAAAGACTGTATTGTCAGCTACTGTGTCGCCACTTCCTAAACCGAAAGAGCTAATTAATTTAAATATTTCAGATGAAGAGGAACATTTTGACTTAACAGATGAGGCTTTTAAACATAAAAGGGAGAAATATCCTGAGGATGATTTTCTAATGGCTATAATAGATAAGTCAGTGAAAAAGCTGCAAATTAGTAAGGACTGTCTTCCTCAAAATTCTCCATCTGTAAAAATGCTCAGTCCCTTGCAACGTGCTGTACAAGCAGCAATAAAACAAGGAGAAGATCCTATTTTCTGTTGTCCTGTCACGGAAAGACCTGATCCTAATAATCCTCAACAGGCTATTAGGGAGCATCAGGCTCTTCCTTTTAAAATTTTGAAAGATTTAAAATCTGCTTGTGCTCAATATGGGCCCACTGCTCCTTTTACTACTGCTATGGTTGACACTATTACAGGAGAAGCTCTTCCCCCTGCTGATTGGCAGTCTATTGCACGAGCTTGTTTAAATGGTGGAGATTATTTAATATGGAAGTTTGATTTTTATGAACGGGCTGCTGAACAAGCAGAAAAGAATGCTACCCATGATATTCCAGTTGATTATCATATGCTGATTGGGGAAGGACAATCTATTTCTTTACAAGATCGATTAACTTATCCCTTTGTTGCTTATCCTCAAATAAATCATTTGGCATTACAAGCCTGGAGGAAATTATCTTCTACACACAAAACTGAGCATCTTTCAAAAATTAGACAGGGACCTGATGAACCATATGCTGATTTTGTAGATAGATTGTTACAGCCGGTGGGGATACTCATTGTGGATGGACTCACTGGTACAATTGTAGTTAAGCAACTTGCTTTTGAAAACGCTAATAATGAATGTCAGGCTGCGATTCGACCTTGGAGAAAACGGGGAACATTGGAGGATTATATTCGCCTTTGTGCAGACATTGGGCCTGCTTATATACAGGGTGCTGCTATGGCTGCAGCATTAACTAAAGTGGGGTTTAAAAACAATCCAAAGAGAACAAAGACTAGTTTTAAATGCGCAAAGGCAGGTCATTTTGCTGGAGAATGTAGATCTTTTCATTGTAACCCTGGTCCTTCCTTCCCTACTCAAAACCCTCCAGATGGTCAGAAAATCCCTGGTTTATGCCCTAAATGCAATAGGGGAAAACGTTGGGCACGAGATTGTCGCTCAGTGTCCCACAAGGATGGAACACCACTGTCGGGAAACTCCTCCCGGGGCCTTCCCCGGCCCCAACAGATAATAGGGGCAATGTCTGTGTATCCTCCTCAAACTATCAATCAGACATTAACCAAAAACCAAAACATACAATATCTTTGCTCTCCAGAGAAACAGCAGGAAGTGCAGGACTGGACCACAGTACCTCCGCCCGATATGTATTAACTCCTGAAATGGGTCCTCGGGCCTTCTCTACGGGCATCTATGGACCTTTACCCAAGGGTTTGATGGGACTATTATTGGGAAGAAGTAGTGTCACCATGAAGGGTTTAACTGTTATGCCAGGAGTCATAGATTCTGACTACGAAGGAGAAATAAAAATCATGGCACAAACTATTAAAAATATAATAATGATTTCTCCTGGGAATAAAATTGCACAATTGCTACTTTTGCCCTTTGTACCTCATGGACAAATTTTACAGCATCAAAAGAGAGACACAAAGGCTTTTGGATCATCTAATGCTGCCTACCGGATTCAGAAGATAGGGAAAGAACGTCCAGAAATGAAATGAACCATTAATGGAAAGGGTTTTTCAGGTTTGTTAGACACTGGAGTTGATGCCTCTGTTATGACACAGATTCACTGGCATAAACGTTGGCCCGTTAGTCCTACTATTACAGAACTTCAAGGAATAGGACAGAGTTCTTCTCCTATGCAAAGTAGTCAGT